>NC_053444.1:62339033-62645771 GCF_007990345.1 Gossypium hirsutum
TTTTTTTTTTGAAGAGTGGAAGAGAATGAATTTTGCTAAAAAATTAGAATTTATACCCCTCTTAAACGGCGTCGTTTAGGGCTTGGCATCATAGCCTTAAAACGACGTCGTTTAGTCTTTAGACCCGATCCATCCGACCCGCCTGCCAAGGATCCGCGTGTTTTCTATCAAAGGGGTTATTTGCGCTTCAGGCCCTTCCGCATTTTCAGTCTGTTTCAATTTGGACCATTTGTTTTTTTCTCCTATTTTAATTTGGACCACGGATTTGTTCCCTTTTTAATTTGATCCTCAATTAATTGGGCCCCTAAGGAAGGGACGCGTGGCCTGAAAATCGGGTTTATTACCCATTTGGTCCTTCTTCCTTTCGTGCCCTTCTATTTGGTCCTCCTTTGTGCATTTTATTATAGTCTTACCCTTTAAATTTTATTTTTATCACAAATTGACCCATTTCGTTATTTTTGTTGTTTTATTAACTAATCTAGCTATTATTATTATATTTTGCCATTATATATATATGTATATTTACGTCACCATTATTATACCATTTAGTTTTACATTATTATTGTTATATTTTATTTATATTTACTTATTTAAATTTTGAATATATTCGTCCTATTATTATTATTATTATTATAACTATTTATATATATCATCTTATTATATATTTATATCTTATTATATATATCTATATATCTCTTTATAGACACGTTTTTAGCTTATATACATACATATGTTTTGTTATACATACATACATATACGTCTATATCCATCATTCATTTTTATAAAATATATGTATATATGTCTCTTTTTTTTACATATATATGTACATACTTACACTGTTTTATTTTACAATATACATACTTATATCATTTATTTTATGTAATATATATGTATGCACATACCCATTTTTTATTTATATATGTACATATTTATACTTTTATAATATATATACATGTGTATGCACGTGTTTTTATATATATATACACATACTTATACATATTATTTATATTTTAAAATATATATTTTTCTTACATATTTTCTATATTTATAATTCACATACATATTTTTTTTATATATATCGCAATACATATTAGCATCGTGTTTCATTTTGCCCAATATATCAAAATCCATTTCAAATAAATTAAATCTCGTGTTTAGATATTTGAAAATAGTGCCCTAACTTACTGGGTTTCGACTTTCTCAATAAATCTAAATACACGAATTTTTTTCAAATTCGAAGTTTTTTAAAATGATCTCGGAAATTAAGAAAAGATCGTGCCCTAACTTACTGGGCAAGATTTATTTTCTAAACCCGAGATAATAAAACTTTTTTTGAAAAGGGGTAACATTTTAGCATTCACTCCAGTATCGAGAATTCGAGACGTTGTATCCTAACTTACTGGATATGATGTCTTTTCTCGATTAACGTGAAATATACCACTTTTTTCCAAAATTTTCAACTTTTTAATACAATGATCGTATTTTTTAAAATTTCTTTAAAGTTTTCTGCTTTTCGACACTAAGACATTAAGTAATCAACTAAGGTACCAATTTTGGGCGTATCGAGGGTGCTAATCCTTCCTCGTGCGTAACCGACTCCCGAACCCGTTTTTCTGAATTTCGTGGACCAAACCTGTTGTTTTAATAAAATCAAACCGTTTATTAAAAACAACCACTTTTCAAGGTGATCCAATCACACCTCATAAAAAAGGATTGGTGGCGACTCCCGTTTCATTTTCAAAACCCAAGTCGACCCCGTTTTCATCAAAAAAATGGTGCCAACAGCTTGGCGACTCCACTGGGGACACCGATAAGAGGGTCAAGCCACGTGGTGATTACTTTTTGTCTTTTGTCAAAAATTGAAAATTCGGTTTAAAATTACGATCCTTTCATCGCATTTTATCTGTCTTTATCATAATCATCATCATTAGGGTTTATAATTGCTCTGTTTGTTAAATTTTGGTATCTTTCCGCATTGCATTGCATGACCGTTGGTCACACCTTTTAGTGGGAGTGAGAAGCTACGCCTTCGTGAGGTTTTCACCTCCGCATGGGATAGTGAATCGCTTTCGGGATATATCCGTACCTATGTCTTCGTGAGATTTTCATCTCCGCATGGCCATAGGGAAATGTATCCCCTGAATCGAACTTGGTCCGTATGAGCCTATAATGGGTGAGGATCGAGGAATTTGCTGGTTCAGGTACCCTACTTTAGAACCAAACCACATGTAATGAGCCATAGGAACCGACCTAGGTAGAGCTACTCCAAATTTTTAGTGCTTACCTAAATGAATGTTGTATTTATTTGTCGCTTATTTTAAATCTTATTCTGTGTTTAATGCTAATTTACTTTGTTTGTGATTGCATGGCATCTTCATTCTAAAAGAGGTGTCGATTTACGTTCAGTTTCTTGGTAGAAAGCTTATCATGGAAAAGGGGTTTGTTGATAAAGTAGAGGATAATGCGGCTGTGCGAATATGGGCTGAAACGACACAACGGGAGAAAGGCGATAGTCTTACCGAAGGGTACGTGTCAGAATTGTGGGATTTTACCCGTATCAGTGTAATCCAGAATGACCTTCGAGAAATGAAAGAAGTCTGGGATCAATGGGATGTCGAGGCCAAGCAGCTGTTCTATTGTAACTACGGTGACCTACCTTATCTGCTTAGTGTCAAAGTGGACAAGTATTTATTCCGAGCCCTTGCTCAGTTTTGGAATCCTGCCTACAGTTGTTTCACTTTTGGGAAGGTAGATTTGACGCCTACTGTGGAGGAGTATACGACCTTGCTTCGGTGCCCAAAGATTCAAGTCAACAAGGCTTATTCCAGAGCTGCTTGTGTCCCTCCGTTGTTAAAGAAATTAATGAACATCACTGGGATGAGCGAGCAGTGGGTCGCTGCCCGGATCCAACAGAAGGGCGACAGTAAATGTGTTCCTTGGAAAAGTTTGCGAGATTTGGTGCTTGTACATCCTGACTTAAAGAAAAGGGTCGATGTCTTCGCTTTAGGTATCTATGGACTAGTGGTTTTCCCCAAAGCTTTAGGACACATAGACGAGGCCGTATCTGATTTGTTTGATCGGCTTAGTAAAGGGGTTACACCAGTTCCGGCAATACTCGCTGAAACTTTTAGATCCTTGAATGCGTGTCGAAAAGCAGGGGAGGGAAGGTTTATTGGATGCGCGCAGCTCTTATTGGCATGGTTCCATAGCCACTTCTGGAAATTCGAAAAGGTCTCTTATCGGGTATTCTCTGATAGCTACTCCCCTCTAGAGAATTGGTGGCCACGCCAAGACGGGATGATATTTCAGAAGGAAAATGGATAGAGATACTCCAGAATCTCCAGGATGAAGATATTGAATGGAGGGCTCCTTGGTTAATTCCTGATGAGATATTGTACCGATGTGGAGATTTTGACTGGGTTCCGCTGCTCGGGATATGGGGAGCTATCGGATATGCTCCTCTACTCGTATCAAGACAGTATAGATCACGACAATTCATACCAGCAACCCAGGGGTTGGCTTATAGTGATTTTTCTTATAGGGAGGACAATTACAAGAAGAAGGTTCGAGAAATATCTAGTGCCTGGAACCAGACTCGTCGAATGAAGATCTTAGCCGTGGGTCCGACAATTACCCCCGAGTATGGTCAGTGGCGTGATCAAAGGATCAACGACAACATCCCGGCGTCAAATTCAGAAACTGCTCGATCTTTAGAGGAACACTTACAAGTTTTGCCTTCTGAGATAGAAATCATCAAACAAGAATTCGAAAAAAGGAGTTTAGAATTGGGGAAGAAGATAGAACAACTAGAGGAAGAAAAAATGCAGTTAGGACTGGATGTGGACATTCAAAGATTAGAGGCCGATAATTAGAAAAGGAAAGAACAAAGCAGAAGAAGATTTGGACAGCCTGAAGACAGATTACAAGAAGTTGCGTAGGTCGGTAAGAGCGCTGGCTTGGGTAAAACCCAGAACAATGGCGACAAGAAATTCAGGAGGAAAAGACGAAAGTAATCAATGGGAAAAGAAATTTCAGGATACTCGGGCTCGAGAAGTCGCTTGGGAAAGAGTCTACTAGTTTGCCAAGACGAGAAGACGGAGTTGAAGGTCCGGATAACTGAACTAGAAAGATCGCTTCACCAGTACTGTAATCGTAATGCTACGGTTGAATTAAGGGCGAGCTTAGACAAAATTGAAGAATTAAAAAGACAAATAGGAGGGCTAGAGAATGCATTGCAAAATAGTGAAATCCGGATAGAGCTTCTGGAAGAAAGTAATGAGCAGTGGCAAAGACAATTCCGTCGGTCTCAAGAGCAGATTGGAGAAAGAGATTATATTATGGGAGAGGCGGTGACTCAAGTGCGCGAAGTAGCTGATCATCTGCAAACTCTAGCGGTTCAGGCTGATCTATTAAGTTTGAAGTATGAGTCAGAGTCGGACAGGGCCGAGAATTAGCTTGGCTTCTTAGAAAGGTTAAGGCTTTGAGTGTAAGGGCAAAGCCATATATGTAGTCTATTTTATGTAAAGAAACTCTTTATCTAGTAAAGTTTTCTAATGAAGTTGAATTAGAATCAGTGCCTCTTTTCTTTGCATTCTTTTCATGCATTGCATCACATCATATGCATTAATGACCATTAAAAACCTAATCGAATAAAATCATTTCAGTTAACCTGGAAAACCAACAAAGTTACGGCACCCGAGCTAAGACAAAAATTATGGACCAAAGGTTGGAGAAGCTAGAGCGACTTCAAAAGAAATGCAAGACCAGTTGCAGGCGCAAATGAAAGAGCAAATAGAAAAGATTCAGCGTGACATGGTGCAAAAGATGGAGGAGTCCCAAAATGATCTGGTGGCTAAGATGACGCAATTATTGAAGGGAGTAGATAAGGGTAAAGGTCCTGTGATTGTTAGTGAAGAAGAAAACAATGGTGAACCACTTTATCCTCCAGGTTTCACGCCTCCGCATGCGCAAGTACAGACTGAGCTGCATCCGCGGAGACCCTCTGTGTCGGTTAGGCCCCAGCAGTTCCAAGGCGATGCTTCAATCCCAATGAATTTTCAACCCGGAGCGGGCTTTAATCCCGGTGATAGCCCGAATAATATTGCTGTCCCAGATCTTGACGAGATGGTTGAAAAGGACAAGGCGAAGGAGGAATTTCCAAAACAATTTGAGGAGAAATGGAAATGGATAGAAGAGAAGTTTAGGGCAATAGAAAGCATCGAAAGCTATGGAATAGATGCAAAGGATCTGAGCTTGGTTCCGGACTTGGTGCTCCCTTACAAATTTAAGATGCCGGAATTTGAGAAATACAACGGGACTAGTTGCCCAGGATCCCATATTACTATGTTTTGTAGAAGAATGACGGGGCATATTAATAATGATCAATTATTAATACATTGCTTTCAGGAAAGTCTTACGGGAGCAGCGTCAAAGTGGTACAATCAGCTGAGCCGAGCTAAAATTGCTACTTGGAGGGATTTAGCACAGGCTTTCCTGAGACAATACAATCATGTCTCAGAAATGATGCCTGACAGGATAACTCTGCAAAATTTAGAGAAGAAATCGAACGAAAGCTTCAGACAATATGCGCAGAGGTGGCGAGAGGTGGCGGTTCAGGTGCAACCACCGCTTTTGGAAAAAGAGATGACGACGCTTTTTATTAATACTTTGAAAGCCCCGTTCATCACTCACATGTTGGGAAGCGCTTCAAAAAATTTCTCGGATATAATCATGAATGGTGAAATGATTGAGCATGCCATTAAAAGTGGAAAAATAGATGGAGGAGAAAATAATAGGAGGGCACCCCTGAGGAAAAGAGAAAATGAAGTGAATAATGTGAATGCTTATGGTAGGTCAATTACCGTGAATCAACCAAAGAAAGTGGTTGCTAATCAACAGGGATCATCAAGACAAGAGTCGGGAGCTAGGCAAACTACTGAAAAGCCCCAATTCACGCCAATCCCGATGTCATACAAGGAGTTGTATCAGACTTTATTCGATGCACATGTTGTTGCTCCTCGTTACTTGAGTCCTCTACAACCCCCGTATCCAAAATGGTATGATAGAACGCGCAATGTGATTATCATGCGGGAATTTCTGGGCACTCGATAGAAAATTGTACTGCCTTCAAGAAGGTAGTAGAAGGACTTATCAATTTAGGTGTCGTCAAACTTGACGACTCACTAACGCAAAGAATCCGTTACCTAATCACGCAGATAAGGGGGTGAATATGGTTAGCGAAGGTACGGGAGAAGAAGTCAAGACTGACATTGCTGAAGTAAAAACTCCATTGAAACGGGTCTGGAAAGAAATGGCGAAAAGAGGTTTGGTTATTTCAGATTCTGAGGAAGGGCATGAGATGGGAAATTATTGTGAATTTCACCATAAAACAGGGCACGAAATCCAAGAATGTGAAGGATTTAAGGCTTTGGTTCAAAGCATGATGGATAACAAGGAGATGAGGTTTTACGAAGATGCGAAAGAAATGAGGAGCATATGCGCGACAGAGTTGGGAACAAAGGCTCCAAATCATCCTGTGGTCATTATCTCACGCCCTAAGGGTAATGAGGTTAGGGCTCAGGTAACACCGAAAATTGTAATCCAGAAACTATCAAATTTCTCTTATAGGGATAACAAAATGGTGCCGTGGAATTACGGGTGTAATGTGACCATTTTGGGAAAAGAAGCAGAAAGAAATCAGGAAATAGGTTCTTACACGCGCAATGGAAAAAGATATGACGCTCAAGCAGAGTCGTCCAGGGAAGAGAATTGGAAGAAAGAACAGAGGAAAGGGAAAGCAGTAGAAGTTGAACCATTGGTAAATGAACCAATAAAAGAAGAGGAGGCAAAGGAGTTTTTGAAGTTTTTGAAACACAGTGAATACAGTGTTGTGGAGCAACTGCACAAACAGCCAGCCCGCATTTCTGTATTAGCTTTACTCTTAAACTCAGAAGTACATCGGAATGTACTATTAAAGGTGCTAAACGAAACATATGTGGCTGACGATATTTCGGTAAACAAGCTGGATCGGCTGATCAACAATATTGGTGCTGACAATTTTATCTTCTTCAGTGATGATGAAATACCATCCGGAGGAAGAGGTTCTACTAAAGCCCTGTATGTTACTGTCCGATGCAAAGGGTACACACTCCCGGGGCCTTGGTTGATAATGGATCTGCACTAAATGTATTGCCTTTGTCCACTCTTAGTCGATTACCAATAGACAGTTCGCACATGAAAGCATGCCAGAGCATAGTAAGGGCATTTGATGGAACAAAAAAGAGGTTATGGGAGAATTGAGGTACCATTAAGGATTGGCCCAGTCACTTATGAGGTGGATTTCTTGGTAATGGATATTAAACCCTCCTACAACTGTCTATTGGGGAGACCGTGGATACACTCAGCAGGGGCAGTACCTTCATCATTACATCAGAAGGTGAAGTTGGTATCGGAGGATCGGTTGGTAACAATAGATCAGAGGAGGATATTATCGCAATGATGACTAGCGATGCACCTTATGTGGACATCAACGATGAGGCACTAGAATGTTCTTTTCGGTCGTTAGAATTTGTGAACGCGATGTTTATTGCGGAGGGAAATAGAATTCCAGTACCGAAAATATCCAGGACCACTGAGATGGGATTGCGATTGATGGTAGGAAGAGGAGCCTTACCCGGAAAGGATTGGGAAAATATCTTCAGGGAAGGATTGAGGCACCAATGCCGAAGGAAAAGTTTGATAGATTTGGTTTAGGGTACAAGCCAGACATGAAGCAGAAGAAGAAAGAAGTAGAGAAGAGACAAGAGAGAAGAATGGCGCGTTTGAATGGACATGAAGCTAAGTGTGAGCCTTTAACCTTTCCCCACATATCTACATCTTTTGTGTCGGGAGGATTTATTCATTCTGAATGTGGAGTGTCCGGTAGCGGCATGGGAGGAATGTTGGAAAATGTTTATACCAACGCCATAGAAGCAACGGAAAGGAGGGTTTGTTGGAGATCTGCCCTTATGAGCCTGGAACGAGCTAAACAATTGGACTGCTGAAGAAATCCCTGTAGTCTTTAGGGCTTATTCAGAGTAATGCTCAAAACATTCCTGTTGTTTGTTGGCCTAGAAACGATATGAAATCTTTTGTGAAATAGGCATTGGGCCTAAATATCATTATTTTAATGAAATACGTGTCTACGTTCATCTCGATCAGTCATTTTTTTCCTTTTATATTTTTCATTCGGTTGATTGTCTTACAAATAATTCTTTCATTTGTAATTTTTTGCACAAGCATATTCATAAATTTATATTCTTGGTATATTCTTTGATATGCCCTCATAGGTCTTCAGATATCAATGACATGAGTGACGCTGCCTCAAACACGGAGCCTATTTTTGAGCAAGAAGTGTGTTCAGAGGGATCCCACGACTTTGAAAATGACGAAGATTATGATGCATCTCCGGACTTGTTAAGAATGATGGAACAAGAGGATAAGCATATCCTACCTCATAGGGAATCGTTAGAAATAGTGAGCCTAGAGGATGGAAAGGAGGTGAAAATTGGAACTGAAATCACCGCAAAGACAAGGCAAGACCTCATTAATTTGCTCCGAGAGTTCAAGGATGTTTTCGCGTGGTCGTACCAAGATATGCCTGGGCTAAGTACTAACATTGTGGTGCATCGTCTGCCCATAAAGGAGGATTGTAAACCCGTTCAACAGAAGCTTAGGAGAATGAGACCTGCATTGTGTTGAAAATAAGAGAAGAAGTCAAAAGACAATTCGACGCTGGTTTCTTACAAGAGGTCAAGTATTCGGATTGGGTAGCCAACATCGTCCCTGTTCCCAAAAAAGATGGAAAGGTACGAATGTGTGTGGATTATAGGGATTTAAACAAGCTAGTCAAAGGACAACTTTCCACTGCCTCACATTGATACTTTGGTAGATAACACGGCGGGCTATTCATTATTTTCTTTCATGGACGGTTTCTCTGGATACAATCAAATAAAGATGCATCCTGGAGACATGAGGAAAACCACATTCATTACCTTATGGGGAACATTCTGTTACAAGGTAATGCCCTTCGGATTGAAGAATGCGGGAGCAACGTATCAAAGAGCTATGGTGACTTTGTTTCACGACATGATGCACAAGGAGATCGAAGTCTATGTTGACGATATGATCGCGAAGTCTAGAACGGAAGAAGAGCATGTTCAGGTCTTGAAAAGGTTATTTTTGAGATTAAAGAAATTTCAGCTCAAGCTTAACCCGGCCAAATGCATGTTTGGAGCCAGATCAGGGAAGTTATTAGGCTTCATAGTTAGCAAAAAGGGGATCGAGGTTGACCCAGACAAAGTAAAGGCAATACGAGATTTACCTCCCCCGCGCACTCAGAAGGAGGTTCGAGGTTTCCTAGGGAGGCTGAATTACATTGCTCGGTTCATCTCACAACTGACAGAGAAATGTGATCCAGTATTCCGGCTCTTAAAGAAACATAATCCGGGCGAATGGGATGAAGAGTGTCAGAGGGCTTTCGATAAGATAAAGCAGTACTTGGCTAATACTCCAGTCTTATCACCTCCAAGTCCAGATAGGCCATTGATATTGTATCTAACAGTGTTGGAGAATTCCATGGGATGCGTATTGGGCCAACATGATGAGACGGGAAAGAAAGAAAGGGCAATATACTATCTCAGTAAGAAATTTACCGATTGCGAAATGAGGTACTCATCAATTGAGAAGTTGTGTTGTGCTCTAATCTGGGCAACCCGAAGACTGAGGCAGTATATGTTGTATCACACGACTTGGCTGATTTCAAAGTTAGATCCTTTAAAATATATGATGGAATCGACTGCTTTGAACGGGAGAATGGCTAGATGGCAGATCTTGCTCTCAGAATTTGATATAGTATATGTCAGTCAGAAGGCCATAAAGGGAAGTGCAATAGCCGATTTCCTAGCTAGTAGAGCCTTGGAGGACTATGAATCTTTGAATTTCGATTTTCCAAACGAGGACTTGATGTATGTGGCGAATACTGAAGAAAATCCCAAATGGATCACGTATGGAAGTTAAATTTTGATGGAGCTTCAAATGCTACGGGTAATGGAGTTGGGGCAGTCTTGGTATCCCCAAGTGGAGATCATTATCCTGTTGCTAGCAAGTTGGACTTCGATTGTACAAATAACATGGCAGAATATGAAGCATGTATTATGGGCATTCGTGCAGCCATTGAACGGAACATCAAAGTACTGAGAGTATACGGGGATTCAGCGTTGGTGATATACCAACTCAAAGGGGAGTGGGAGACTAGAGATCCTAAGCTAATCGGTTATAGAAAACTAGTTCTTGAATTGGCTGAGGAGTTTGACGATATCACCTTCTATTACCTCCCACGGGAGGAAAACCAAATGGCTGATGCATTAGCTACTCTAGCTTCGATGATTCAGGTGAATAGACTTGAGGCAATGAGGCCTGTTCAGATGAGTATCTCTGAGACCCCGGCTAATTGCTGCAATATTGAGGAGGAGGGAAAAGATGATTGTCCTTAGTATCAGAGTATCCTACAATATGTGAAGAATCGGGAATACCTTGATCAAGCGACAGAGAATGACAAAAGAACTCTGAGAAAGATAGCCATTGAATATGTCTTAGATGGAGAAGTGTTATATAAAAGAAGGAAGGATCAAGTACTGTTAAGATGTGTGGATGCTGTGGAAGCCAAGAAAATTTTGGAAGAAGTCCATGAGGGTATTTGTGGGACGCATGCCAGTGGTTTCACGATGGCCAGACAGATCATGAGATTTGGGTACTATTGGCCCACCATGGAAGGAGATTGTATTGATCATGCCAGGAGGTGCCACAAATGCCAAATTTACGGAGACAAAATACACGCGCCTCCTTCACCTCTTCACGTCATGACCTCTCCTTGGCCGTTTTCCATGTGGGGTATGGATGTTATTGGGCCAATATCACCAAAGGCTTCTAATGGGCATCGCTTCATCTTCGTAGTAATTGATTACTTTACCAAGTGGGTGGAGGCTGCTTCATATGCAAATGTCACGAAAGCAGTAGTCAGTAAATTCTTGAAGAAGGAGATCATTTGTCGATATGGAATGCCTGAGAGGATCATATCCGACAATGCGATGAACTTGAATAATAGCACAATAGCTGAAGTTTGTAGCAAATTTAAAATTAAGCATCATAACTCATCGCCGTATCGTCCCAAAATGAATGGTGCAGTGGAGGCGGCCAATAAAAACATTAAAAGGATTGTGGGGAAAATGACTGAAACCTACAAGGATTGGCATGAGAAATTATCATTTGCTCTCCTTGCCTATCGAACATCTGTTAGAACTTCTACTGGGGCAACGCCTTTTTCTCTGGTTTATGGAATGGAGGCAGTATTACCCATTGAAGTTGAAATCCCTTCTCTACGGGTGTTATCTGAGCTACAGTTGGATGAAGCCGATTGGATCCAATCTCGGTACGATCAGTTGAACCTAATAGAAGAAAAGAGGCTAAGAGCTATTCACCATGGGCAAATGTACTAGAAACGAATGATGCGAGCCTATAATAAAAAGGTTCGCCCCCGAGAATTTCGTGAAGGGGACTTGGTACTAAAAAAGATTCTTCCTATGCAAAAAGATTTTAGAGGAAAATGGATGCCAAATTGGGAAGGCCCTTATGTTGTAAAGAAGGCCTTTTTCGGTGGAGCTTTGATCCTATGCGAGATGGATGGCAAAAGTTTACCAAATCCTGTAAACGCAGACTCCGTCAAGAAATACTTCACTTGAAAGAAAGGGGAACCAAAGTGAAAACCCGTAAAGGGCGCTTTGCTTCCTAAAAAAAAAAAGGGGGGAGACTTTGGAGAGGCTAAGGTGAAAACCCATAAAGGGTACTTTGAGACCAAAGAGGGCTTGAGTCGAAAACCCGAAAAGGGCGACTCAAGTATTGGGCAGGATTGGAACATCAGGACTTGAGCGGATCAAATTTTGATCAGGGGCATATGATGATCTTGCTTTACCAATAAGGAAGGATATGCAACGTCTTGGAACATTGACAGAGTATTGCAGATCTCCTGAACACATGTCAAACTCAGAAGGGTCTTCGGAAAGTTTGTACAGAGAAACTCAAGCGGCGATAACTGGGGCACCTAGTTCTTATGTGTATTCTTGAAAATACATTTTTTTATTTTCTTTCTTTCTTCCTTTCCTTTTGTGAAAACGCACATTCTCAATCCACTTCTTTGTTACCTTTTTTTCGCCATCTTTGATGTTTTATTTGAGTTATGATCAGAGCTAGCTTTATTCTTATCCATTGTTATGATCTTTTTGCAAACATGTTGCATAGGAATAACGATTAACGAACTAATAAAACTTTCAGGAAAGAAGTTTTGCACATTACTCTGGAAAATTTCTAAATAATATAGGGACCTGAAACATGACTATTGTTTAGAAAATACCAAGTTTAAAGGGTGAAATAGCTAGGAAGGAAGAGTCTAAGTTAAAGACTATCTTTTCAGATTTTGTCGTCTAAACATTGATTGAACAAAATGACAAGCTGTCGTGTTAATTACAAAGCTTAAATGAACAAGCAAGCAATGATCATCAGGCAATAGGAAGAGGTTACCTCGGAGAAGAGAGCCTTCACTTGCGCATAAGACTTTGGTACGACACCTTGAGAATGATGTAGGAAACCAGAACGGTTCAGATCCTATATCCCCGAATTGTGATAAAAGAGGACAGAGGAAAGCCACATATTTCTACCCTTAGATTACTGTGAGAGAATGATGGTACAAATTTTGGCGTCCCAGTGGATATAACTTTGAGGTTTACAATGGGGACAGTCTGGCTAAATGTTCCTTCAAAAATCAGTCAAGCAAGAAGGCGTTGTAGCACGTCAGTCACAAAACCTTGATAAACTGCGAGTAGTGATAACCTAAGCGAGATCATTCTCGGAAAAATAAAATTATGCATTCATGCAAACACCATTCACATATGTCTAGTTAGGAGTATTTGTTTCATTTTGATCATGTCTTCCTAATCATTAGGCATAATTAGGTTCATTATACAGGTCTTATCTCCCTGAGATTACAGGGGAACAGACCAAAGAATTTCAGATCTCATCTCCCTGAGGTTACAGCGGAGCAGATTGAAGCCAGAGATCTTATCTCCCTGAGATTACAGCGGAGCAGATCAAAGATAGTAATCCTATCTCCTTGAGATTACAATGGAGCGGATTAAAGGGTCTTATCTCTCTGAAGTTATAGTAGAGAAGATCACATCAGGTCTTATTTCCCTGAGATTACAGTGGAACAGACCAAAGAATTTCAGATCTTATCTCCCTGAGATTACAGCGGAGCAGATCGAAGACACTATCCTATCTCCCTGAAGTTACAGTGGAGTGGATTAAAATAAAGGATCTTATCTCTCTGAGGTTACAGCAGAGTAGGTCGCATCAAGTCTTATTTCCCTGAAGATGCAGTGGAATAGACTGAAAACAACGAATCTTATCCCTCTGAAGTTGTAGTGGGGCAAGTTGAGGATATGAGTCCGATCTCCCTGAAGTTGCAGTGGAGCGGGTCAAAATGATGGACCTTACCCCCCTGAAGTTACAACAGAATGGATTGAAGTTACAAGTCATATCTCTCTGAAGTTGCAGTGGAGTGGATTGAAGCAACACGACACATTGGATTGGAATGAAACTACTTGAAGAAGAGAAGCGTCAAGAGAAGTTAAGAATCGACGAGACCGGGCAAAATTGGTCTTTCTTAGTCTTTGCTCTGTTCTCGTTACACGACAACGAGCAAAGAGGGGCAGCTGTATAGCCCAATTTATGCCCGGGCCCAACAAGCAGAGACCCAAAAATCAAATTAATTAAACCCAAACTAAATCTACCCAAACAGCCCCATTACAAGCCCAAATGCCAAACCCAAATAAAACAAAGCCCAAATCCAAACAAGCCCATTACAGCAAGGCCCAACAAAAGTCAAACTAGGGTTTCAGCAGCTAAGGCGCCGCACGTCCCTAGGGGCTCCTTCTGCCACCGACGCCACCAGCTCTCTGCCACCAACTACTCCCAACAATTACCTGCAAGGACAACACGCAAAGCAGAGGCAAAAACAGTGCAAAATAATAGAAATAGATAAATATGTATTGTAATCGGCTATATAAAGACACAAAGAAAATGTAACGGGGCTTCTTCCGATTTTCGGTAAAAAACAACTTAATAAAAAGAAGAAAAATTGAAAAGGTTGATTCCATTTTTTCTTTTCTGTTCTGGCATTTTCTATTTTCTTTTTTTATTCATTTTTGTTTGTTTCACTACTCTTTTAAACAAAAGAAAAAAGGGAAAAGAAAAGTACCTATTCGTTTCGAAGGCTGGCGTCGGAGCCCGTCTTCGTCGTCGCCGGTGGAGGAGGAGACGAGCGGTCTCTCCTCATTTTCGGATCTTGGGCTCATCTTTCTCGACGTTCCACCATGGATCTGTGGTCTAGAGGCAATCGGCTTCAAAAGGGACCGAAAAGATCCGATTTTGTGCCTCCGACCACCGTGCGCGGCGGCCGGTGGACGGTGGCCCGATGATCGGTCAAAAGGGACCGAGAGAGAGAGGGGAGAGAGCTCTTTCTCTGTTTAAAAAAAATGCTGAAATTGATTTGTTTTTAAGGTTTTTTAATATTTATAGTAAACACAAAACGGCGCCGTTTTGACACGCCCTGACCCGCGCGGTGACCCGACCCGAGGGGAGGGTCCGCGTGTTTTCGCTGGATGGGCTATTTGTGCGCTCAGTCCCTCCAGTTTTAAAACGCGTTGCAATTCGGTCCTTTTGGCTATTTCCTTTTATTTTTAATCTATCCCTATAATTTTAATTTTATTTCCATCTGGCCCACTGCTGCGCTGCGTTTTGAGGCGGTTGGGTTATTTGCCCATTTGATCCTTTCGCTTTTGGCGCGCTTTGTAATTTAGTCCCTTTCATTTTGAATTCGCCCAGTTTCTTTTGTTTTTATTTCGATTTAGCCCATATTTTAGCAATTTTATTTTATTGTTACTATTATCATTATTGTTATTATTATTATATCATTGTCATTCTCATTATATATTTTCATTCATATTTACTTATGTAATTTTAAATATGTGTCTTATTATATTAATATTATTATTATATATTTGCTTATATATGCATATATGTTTATGTATTTGTTTCTAACTTATTTAATATATACATAAATGTTTTTTCTTTTATATATGTATATCTATATACTTTTCTTTTTTCCTCACGAATATACGTATACATATTTATGTGTTTTTTTATACGGTTTCTTTTATCTTACTTTATTTTTTTATATATCTCACATGCACATTTTTTTATGTATATATTATATATATTTATATAGTATTTATATGAATTTGCGCATTTTATTTACATGTTACGGCTTATTATTTCGCATGTTACTGCTTTGTTCTTTTTCTTTATTTTATTTTAGTATTATTGTTCATATTATTTTTATACTTTTGTATTCATTGTAGTTTAGCCATGTGTAATAATGTAATTTGCTTTCACATTTTTACTACGATTTCGTGTTTTTATTTCACTCAATATAACAAAATTTGTTTTAAAAAATGGCACTGTGTTTAGATTCGAGAAGATCGTACCCTAACTTACTGGGTTTCGATTTTCATAATAAATCTAAAGACACGAATCTTTTTAAACTCAAATTTTAAATGATCTCGGGATTAAAAATCGCGTCCTAACTTACTGGTCGTGATCTCATTTTCAAATCCGAGATGGTTAAACCTATCTTTTAAATAAGCATTTTTAATCGCGTATCGAGAATTCGAGACGTTGTATCCTAACTTACTGGATATGATGTCTTTTCTCGATTAACGTGAAATATGCCACTTTTTCCAAGATTTTCAACTTTTTAATACAAGGATCATATTTTTAAAATTCTTTCAAATTCTCAATTTTCGACATTAAGACATTAAGTAATCAACTAGGTACCAATTTTGGGCGTATCGAGGGTGCTAATCCTTCCTCGTACGTAACCGACTCCCGAACCCGTTTTTTGAATTTCGTGGACCAAATTTGTTGTTTTAATAAAATCAAACCGTTTATTAAATACAATCACTTGTCGAGGTGATCCAATCACACCTCATAAAAAAGGGATTGGTGGCGACTCCCGTTTCTTATTTTCAAAATCCAAGTCGACCCCGTTTTTCATCAAAAAAATGGTGTCAACAGCTTGGCGACTCCGCTGGGGAATACCGATAAGAGGGTCAAGCCACGTGGTGATTACTTTTTGTCTTTTGTCAAAATTGAAAATTCGGTTTAAAATTACGATCCTTTCATCGCATTTTATCTGTCTTTATCATAATCATCATCATTGGGGTTCATAATTGCTCTGTTTGTTTAAATTTTGGTATCTTTCCGCATTGCATTGCATGACCGTTGGTCACACCTTTAAGTGGGAGTGAGAAGCTACGCCTTCGTAAGGTTTTCACCTCCGCATGGGATAGTGAATCGCTTTCGGGATATATCCGTACCTATGTCTTCGTGAGATTTTCATCTCCGCATGGCCATAGGGAAATGTATCCCCCTGAATCGAACTTGGTCCGTATGAGCCTATAATGGGTGAGGATCGAGGAATTTGCTGGTTCAGGTACCCTACTTTAGAACCAAACCACATGTAATGAGCCATAGGAACCGACCTAGGTAAAGCTACTCCAAATTTTTAGTGCTTACCTAAATGAATGTTGTATTTATTTGTCGCTTATTTTAAATCTTATTCTGTGTTTAATGCTAATTTACTTTGTTTGTGATTGCATGGCATATTCATTCTAAAAGAGGTGTCGATTTACGTTCAGTTTATTGGTAGAAAGCTTATCATGGAAAAGGGGTTTGTTGATAAAGTAGAGGATAATGCGGCTGTGCGAATATGGGCTGAAACGACACAACGGGAGAAAGGCGATAGTCTTACCGAAGGGTACGTGTCAGAATTGTGGGATTTTACCCGTATCAGTGTAATCCAGAATGACCTTCGAGAAATGAAAGAAGTCTGGGATCAATGGGATGTCGAGGCCAAGCAGCTGTTCTATTGTAACTACGGTGACCTACCTTATCTGCTTAGTGTCAAAGTGGACAAGTATTTATTCCGAGCCCTTGCTCAGTTTTGGAATCCTGCCTACAGTTGTTTCACTTTTGGGAAGGTAGATTTGACGCCTACTGTGGAGGAGTATACGACCTTGCTTCGGTGCCCAAAGATTCAAGTCGACAAGGCTTATTCCAGAGCTGCTTGTGTCCCTCCGTTGTTAAAGAAATTAATGAACATCACTGGGATGAGCGAGCAGTGGGTCGCTGCCCGGATCCAACAGAAGGGCGACAGTAAATGTGTTCCTTGGAAAAGTTTGCGAGATTTGGTGCTTGTACATCCTAACTTACTGGGTTTCGATTTTCATAATAAATCTAAAGACACAAATCTTTTTAAACTCAAATTTTAAATGATCTCGGGATTAAAAATCGCGTCCTAACTTACTGGTCGTGATCTCATTTTCAAATCCGAGATGGTTAAACCTATCTTTTAAATAAGCATTTTTAATCGCGTATCGAGAATTCGAGACGTTGTATCCTAACTTACTGGATATGATGTCTTTTCTCGATTAACGTGAAATATGCCACTTTGTCCAAGATTTTCAACTTTTTAATACAAGGATCATATTTTTAAAATTCTTTCAAATTCTCAATTTTCGACATTAAGACATTAAGTAATCAACTAGGTACCAATTTTGGGCGTATCGAGAGTGCTAATCCTTCCTCGTACGTAACCGACTCCCGAACCCGTTTTTTGAATTTCGTGGACCAAATTTGTTGTTTTAATAAAATCAAACCGTTTATTAAATACAATCACTTGTCGAGGTGATCCAATCACACCTCATAAAAAAGGGATTGGTGGCGACTCCCGTTTCTTATTTTCAAAATCCAAGTCGACCCCGTTTTTCATCAAAAAAATGGTGTCAACAATCATCATTGTTGAAAAAAAGTGGAAATGTAAAAACAAAGGTTAGGAAACGGTTTTTCGAGTACGAAACCTGAACTATCAGCTAGCAAGAAATGATGTTGAGAGGTCATGGTTGCATGGACCGGATGGAGACATCAGCACCTGGGGTTGGCCAGGGAGGTTTTAGGCAGGGTGGCTTTGCTTGGTAGTTGGCATCCAGATAACTGATGAGCCCACATAGATGAGAACTGCCAAAGAACATCTATTGTTTTTTGTGGTATAAAAGCGCTCAAAATTTGGCAGGTAGAACTAGCTGCCGGGATATATGCTAATCTAATCGTACTTTTAGGCACTTCTCTTTCAAATTATTCAAGCAATTCATGTCCAAGAATTCGTACCATTATTTAGTTTTCTCAGATGTAGATATAATCAACTGAGCATGGTTTTAAAAGTATGAAACTGGTTATGAAACTAGAGAAATCAATAACCCATACACAATATTAAACACCTGCCTATATGTATCAATGCTCTCACCATTAGAAGCATGTATGCATAATCAATTTTGGCATCCAATATAACAAGTATATGCAATCTGATCAAATGGATAATGTCAAGGAAACCTTTAAGGATATAACAAATAGCTACAGGGAAATAGGACACAATGGGCTATGAAATGAAGGCAAATTAGCCAAGACATGGACCTGATGAAAGCTTTCCACCTTATGGCATAAACAAAAGTACCCTATTCTCTAAAAGGTTTAAATGTTCTTCCGACAAATCTTATTACATTTATGAGAGATTAATGCAAATATGACAAACTCCTACCAGTTATTGATGACCCCCCTAGTCTACAACATCATGGACCCCAAAAACGAATCATTCAACAATTAATTATCCTAGCAACAAGGAGAATCCAGTCTCTCCATATAACCCTACTAGAGGTCATATCTGTACAGATATCATAACAATAACCTTATTGGTCCTGCGTTCTCTTTCTCCAGTTAGTATGAAAATACAATTGACGTAACAATATCAGATAATATAGATGTAACATCAGATCTCACAGATGGTGATACTTGCGAACTCAGTCAATGAGAAGAATTCACGGTAGAGATTGTAGGGAGGTAAAGACAGGATAGAAGCAGGATCTTCTCTAATATTAACTTCTTATCCCACATCTTCAATTAAATCAAAGGTCAGATACAATTGTCACAGCTTGTCACCCCAAATCTTATTTACTGGTGTAAGCATCATGTTTAGATGAATAAATCCAGTCCCCTAACAGGATTAATGGCTAGAGCAAATGGTCATGTGACTCAATTCAACTGATTTTTACAATCATGTGCTAAATTTCATCAACCTAAAACTCTAGGCCATAAGACAGATCAGCCAAGTTAGTATGAGACCATATAAAGGACTTTCTCTCTTAACATAGATTTGCAAGCAAAGAATTGTGTTCTTCCTTAGAGATTCTTGCTACACCAAGATCAAAGATAAATTTGAAACTAATTTATGTTGAAGCAGCAGCAATTATAACCCTTCTAATCTTTTAAAAGATTCCATTAGCTTGCAGCTGCACTAGTGTCATAAACCTCAACATTCGCCATTTCAATCTTACAATTTGATATTAATTCGTTAACCCAATTGATTCAAATCAAATGCAAGTGACTGATTTATAAACTAGACATCAATAAGTTGGTCATCACAAGGATCACTATAGTTAAAATTAACAAAATAAACTAGAATGCTTCTTTTCCTTAAATTTTGTTTTAAACAGTTCACATTCTTAAAATTTTATAATGAGAGAAAAGTCTTATACTTTATTTGTTTGGCTATTTTCAAAAATTTATTAAGCAGTTACAAGTATTTGATCATAGATATATTTAACATATGTCTGCATGCCAGAAAGAATTAGCTAGAAAAAGTTCAAATAATGCCTTCAAAAGTGCAACCCCGATCCTTAACAGCAAGACCAGGAATTAAAATTACCAAGCTTCTACAACCGAGATCACTTAACAAGCTCCAGGAATGTTATTGAACCCAAAAGCTTTTTCTTACCCAGGCAAACATGAAAGAGCTTAATAGCCTCAAGACTTCTTTTTTCCAGCCTAATAAATCCTTGTTTCTAAGATATGAAGCATCCAAGAAAGTCCTACAAGACAAGGTGATATAAGATTAACATTTATTTATATATATAAAATTCTATGAAGAACATAAAACTGGATATTTATCTGACAAATAGTGTCAAATCTTAACCAAGTTAAAATAGGTGCAGTATAAGCTGCGCCCGCTTGAAGAAAACTTCAATACAGGAAAAGTTCTTAATAAGAGCATAAATCGATAGATGTATTTTTGTTTCCAAATGAAAATATTCACATCATGTTCCAGAAGAAAATTTTAAAATGATACAAACTACTAATAATATTTTAATCAGTGATAAACCCCAGAATGATGCTTAACCTATGAAAGAAAAGATACTTAACTAGAACCATCTCAAACTACTTTTAAAAGTTTCCAACTACAAATATGTGCTCCATGTTGATTTCATGTGTCAACTCAAGCAATGCCTGCAAGGCACCAAACTCAGCTACAAGCTGCTTCAAAGAATATCTTTCATTCTAAAGAAGGACAAGTAGAAATCTGAACCTGATGGGCCTAAAAGCACATCCACAACGAGTTCTCAATGAAGCTTCAGGAGGTGGTTTGCTACTAATGCCAGAGCATTTTGTCTAGCTAAATGTAGCATATATATGTAGGATGCAAGAGTAAAACTAGAAACAAACTGAAGCATGGTGAGAAGCTGGGTAAATAAGGTCCTTTGGTCAACATAACAAACTAGTAAATTTGCTCAATGCACCATTTGGATGGATGGTGAGATGTGATTCCACTGAGCCGAAGCCTCAAAATGGCATTGGACCCAATCATACTTCACAGAGGTGGGAATGCCTTCCTACCATGCATCCAAATGAAGCACAAACTGCATGCATAGAAATGAAAGTGCATCATGATAACCGGTACCCAGCATTCATTCATCATCATGATGGGTACAAAACCTACAACCAAAAAGTAGACGTCAACTGTCAACCAATGAATTTGCACCATTGATGGAAGCCTAAAGTCTCGTATAATGCCCTTTTACAAAGTTAAAAAAGAAAGCAAATTTTAATCGCCATGGATAAACAATGTTGAAAGCTCTTGAACTACATGTCAGCGTGCAAATTTTCAAATAATACCTAGGAAACTCTAAAGCATAGGGAAAATACTTTGGAGTTGAAAATCATGACATGGTAAGTTGTGGCCAATACATCAGACTTCTTTTCAATTACAAGAACCTCAAATGTTCTTAGTGCCTATTGCCTAATATGTCTCTTCTATTCTGGTGAGATCGATAACATCAAATACGATAGACATTCCTAAACCTCATTCTCAAATACCTCGATAATTCCAAACAAATAAAATAAAATATCAAACGGTTCATATAGATTTATTTAGGAAAAATGTTTATAAAGTTAACTAAGTTTGGCCTTCAACGGTATTTTATACTCCATTTTTCCCTAATTTCTTCCCTTACTAACCAAATGAAGAAACAAAATAAAATAACAACACAGATTAAGGTTTAAGAAAACCTCTTGAAGGATCCATGAACGGGAGTGAAGATCTGAAGAGCAGCATATCAATGATAATTAGAGATCGGTTCAAAGCATCGAAGCAGCTTCACTGATCGATACGAAGAGTGAGAGAAGGATCCATTGACGGAGTGAAGAGCTCGAGAGCAGCAGATCGAATGAGAATCGGAGATCGGATCAAAGCATCGAAACAGCTTCACGGATCGATATAAAGAGTAAGAGAACCATGAATACAGGTACTTCAATCCATTACCTGCAATCAAAATTCAACAGGTAATCAGCCAACCGCCTAAAAACCGGCATTTTCTCCTTGCCAATAATTTCTTCCATAGGATTTGAAATTTGAAAAAAAAAAAAGAAATTAGAGATAAATTTGGGGAAACCCTAGGGTTTTAGAAACAGTTCGATCGAGAAAATTTAAAACGTACGAGATTACGTGTTGAATTTTTTTTTTTGGAGGGTAAAGTTTTCGCGGTCTTTGCTGCGCGCAAAAATCTTGCAGTTTATTTTGGAGTCTTTGGACCAAAATCCCTAACAGTTAGTAGTAGGAAGAAAATACGTTGATTAGTCCTCAAACTATGGTTCAAAATTTAAATTAGTCCCTAAATTAAAAAAATTGAAAATCGAAAATTTTAAAATATCAATATCATGTCAATTAGGTTATTCTATCAGTTTAAACTTTAATTTTAGGCATTAAATATTAGTTCAATTTAATTTAGAATATATTTAATACACATTGATTAAATTTTAAACACGGTTTATATCCATATTATAAAAAACTTGGATCCTACCCGTCGAAATAATTAACCATAAATTTATTTAATAAAAGGTTAAATTTCGTTTACTGGTTTAATCCCTGGTCAAAGCCATAATTTTGGATGTAAATATCGAATATAAATATGTATCCCATATCAATTATTTTCAAGATTTTAATATATATATTGAGAATCATGTCCAGATTTGCATTAGACACAAATGCCGTACATATTTTAAGAAAAATGAAAAAGCCGAAACATTAAAAAATAAACCTACAATTCCTTTTGGATCAGCTAAATAGCAAAACAAAATACCTCAGGGGAGAAACTGTGGTTTACTCTATACAGTGAAAAACATTTGTGGTAGTGAAAAATTAAGTGCATCATAAAATTTATAGGCCGACTCCATCCTCTCTTCTTTTCCCCCCTGGGACTTGCATACACTACTGCCATAACCATGGCGATCGTGATGCCAGACATGAATGTTCAAACTGCTTGTGAACACTGAATTGTTATGAATGCTGTCGAAGCAACGAGTCTCGGGATAAACAGATTATTGCTGCCGATACTCTGGCTTTAGAACCCAACGTGATCCGTTCGGATCTTTTTCTAGTTTAGCAATTTCCTTCAATAGATTCTTAAACAAAGGCAGATTGTTTGATGGTATTCGGTCCTTGAAATGATCCACGATGCTGGCTGAATCCGTGCTGCCGCCTTTTTGTTGTATGAATGTACATATCTGACGTATTAGTACCTCAGGCTGCACGCTGGATACATTAGAAGATGACCAGGACCTAGAAGTCCTGTTAATGGAGGGTCTTGTGGTGTTCGACGAACTTGAAACCGATCCAAACTGATGTTCAAGTCCAGCACCAATGGCTTGTTCTTGGTTTCCGCAGATTCGAGCTAGCAATTCTGCTGAAGATAATGCCTTGCCAGCAGCGGCCCCAGCTGCTATGCCGGTACTAGATGACTCACCTGAGGGTTTTACTAACTGAGTGTTCAAAGCTGAGCCGAATTTCTTTCGAACTGCTGACGGTGCACCGGCAGCTCCAGATTTCCCGGTCCAAGTAGGAACGGAAATACTATCATGGCTTCGAAGCATTCGTGATTGTCGTAATGCTTCCGCTGCTCTTTGTGCCACTTGTGAAGCCTGTTCCTCAAGCCTCACCTTCTCTTCATCATTGGCATTCACTATGGCATCATGGTTCACAGCACTCTAAGAGAAAAAAGAAAAACAAACAAATTGTGGGAAAAATGTTTTATGAGAATCAATGGAGTTAATATAATCCATTTATCAATAAATTTATATTAAACATGAATATATTCAATAAAACCAAAAATTGTGGTAAAAGTACTATGCCCCAAGAATCGGATTGTATTTTGCCCTTTTACTTAAAAAATGAGTAAATTAATTAATGTACATTAGATGTGCAAGTTAATCTTTCTGTTAAAAATTTCATCCATTTTTACTGTCAAATACCGGTCTGTATACATTAGCATAAAGTACACGTGATGCACCATGTGTTACTATCTGGTTATTCCTTTAATTTTGCCAATTTTTAATAGCACAAATGGATGAATTTTTTAACAAAAAGAATCAATTTGCACTTTGATTTAACCTACAATGACTAATTTGCTCAATTTTTTAGTAGAGAGGGCAAAATGCAATCTAACTCCTAGTTCATACCTCCATGATAATGTTAATGTTAGATAGAGAGACATATCTTACATGTATTCCTTGGGCATCAAAAAGGCTCCTCAAAATATTTTTTTCTTCATCTACTTCACCATCACTATGATCATCTTTTTCTTTTCCTTTCCTCTTTGAATGACTGCCGTTTGAGCTATTGCCGTTTCTACCACCACCATGATCAGAATGAGAACCAGCTGCTCTCGAATGTTCCTGCTTATGCTGCTTATCTTTCTGCATAACAACGATATTTACATCTTCTGACAACTGACTGAAAATATTAGATGTTTCGGTCGACCCATTCTCTCCATCATTCAGAACGAAAAGATCCTTCATGTCTCGAGCTTTAAAGAATCTTCTCTGCTGAGGGTTCTTCAGTATCTTATTGGTAAGAAAATGTTTGTAAATCTGCCGATGGTACACCTTCTCTTCGATTGTTCCACGAGTAATCAATCTATAAACAGTTACGTCTCTTTTCTGACCAATACGCCAAGCACGCTCCCTTGCCTGTCAGCGGTGAAAGCCATCACCGCAACAGTTTTGAAAAGTTAACATTCTAATAGAAATATCCGCATGTATTATATACCTTAAACACTATGTCAATGAAAAAGAAGTCAGTCAAAAGATACCTGCATGTCCGTTGACGGGTTCCAATCAGGGTCAAAGATGATCACCCTGTTAGCTCCAGTTAAATTTGTTCCTAAACCACCTACTTTCGTAGTCAAAATGAAAATAAATATATCATCGGAGTTGTTGAATTCATCTATTAAAGCCATTCTCTGTTTTACGGGAGTATGTCCATCCATTCGTCGATAGCAATAGCCACTTGTAGTCAAGAAGTTTTCAAGAATGTCAAGCATTTGCTGTGTTTGAGCAAACAAAAGGACACGATGGCCCTGATCCTTCCAAACCTGGAGAACTTGGGCAACCACTTTCATTTTCCCACTCCGTTCAGGATTTCCGTAATCTGTATTCTGGCAGGAATGTTCTCTCTCAAGCAGATCAGGATGGTTACAGATCTTACGCATCACATCAATTCCATAAAGAGAATTTCTACCCCCATCCAGTATTTGTTCCACATCTGAGCTAGCAAGAAATGCTCTATAGACAGATCTTTGTTCGGCAGTAAGGCTACAAAAAAGTACATGTTCTGCCTTTTTAGGCAGATGGGCATTCACATCAGCCTTCATGCGCCGGAGTAGATATGGCATGACCAAATCACGGAGGACAACAGCACATCTGCACATTATCCAATTTAAAATTTCAGAAAACAATCATAACGAACAATGAAAGATTTCAGTACAAAGAAACCCAAGGCAACAACAGGTTCTACTTCTTCCAACTTGTTTTAAAAATAAACTGAATTTTTTAGAGATACATGATCCGCACCTGTAGGCTGTTGATACCTGTAATGGTGAAGCATTGGCATATCCACCAACAGATATAGGGACTGCAAACTCTGCCTCAAATACAGGTAAAACACCCAACTTCCCAGGGAAAACAAAATCAAATAATGACCATAGTTCACTAAGCTTGTTCTGAATTGGTGCACCGGTCATTATTATACGGTGAACTGTTTGAAGCTGTTTACAAACCAGAGTGATTTCAGCATTTGGATTTCGGATTCGATGTCCTTCATCCAAAACTGCATAACCCCATTCTATGTCAAGCAACTTTTCCCCTATCACTCGGAGTTGCTCATAAGTTGTAATCAACAACCCAGATTTTGACCGCAAAACTCTATTTATCAAAGAATCCCATTTTTTGCTGCTTTTAGAAGACAAGTTCCCTTCATAGTCGCTGTCCACTGATCCTTCACTTTCATAGTCACTTTCTTCATTAGATTTGGCTTGATTCTTCTTGTAAGCAGGATCTTGAGCAGAATCATGTAGTATCTCGACATGAAATTTTGGATACCATCTACGTGCCTCCCTTTTCCATTGTCGTAAGAGTGTTACAGGGCAGACAACAATGCTTGGCTCATACATGTTACTGAAGTGCAAAGCTCCAAGAAAAGACAAGACCTGGACAGTCTTGCCAAGACCCATTTCATCCCCAATGATCCCACCTGCTCTTTGACAATGTAGTTCCCACATCCACTGTACTCCCACTTTCTGATAGTCAAAAAGCTTGCTAAAAATGGTTTCAGGGATTTTTAGCCCGCCTTCAAGTGTTACATAAGCAGGGTCATTATCATCCATATCCTCCGAGCCCTCTTGGTCTTCCTCTTCATCATGGGAAGTCAAGTTATCCCTCACATCTTCTGCACAAAATTTAAGAAATTTACATTAAAGAAAAACAAGTTTCAGCTGAAAATGCAAACCACATATGTTCAACAAAAACCAAAACAGTTGCACCCAATCGTTCATAATAACCAGATTGTTTCACAACTATCATGAACAAACTCGGAAAGAGATAATGGTTAAAGCAGTCAAAAAATGCCTAGTCAATTAGCAATAATTAAGCTGAGCATACCTCCCACTTCCATATCTCTTTCCTCACGAGAGATCCGCTTTCTCCATTTCTTGTCAGGCAAAGGCCTCTTCTTTTTCCGTTTTGAGCCTTTATTCTCCTCTACTTCTTTTGACTGAGAAAACTTTAAAGACTTTTTTAGCCTTTGAAAAGGAAAGGCGGGTGCATCAAGCTTAGGCAAAGCATCAGGCTCAAGTAGTTTTGTTGATGGGCGAACTTGTGCAGCCTCTGATATCGACTTTGCAACTCTAGCAACACTAGCAGAAACAATATCATCTTTCTCATCTTCTTCATAAGGAACACTGTGCTCATTTGATGTACCAGGCTGTTGAAGACGGCGCTCAAATCCCTTAAGCTTATGAAAAGGGGTTAATATTCCCTTCCGCACCAGTTCATCCCTTTCCTAAGCCAGAAATAGTATGGTATTAGCAGCATTCTCCCTTCTCCCTATATCTATATATATTTATTGCAGACATATGTAATAACCATCTAATCCCTTCTCCCTAACTAAAAAGTGTCTCGCAAGCCAAAAAGTAACAGAATATTAGGAATCATGATTAACTTACAGTTTCCACAAATCCTGCAGATGCTGCATCCAACACTGCATCAAAATCAACATCATCATTAAAAGAAACTGATTTCTTCCGCTTTTGTTTAGTTTTGCTAGGCTTTTGGATTTCTTTTGACTTCCTTTTCAGCCTAGGCTCTTCCTTCACCAGGTCTTTTATCAACTTGTCATGCTTTACACCCTCGGACGAACTTTCTTTGAGTAACCCCGACAGTTCTTTCTCAAGTTGAGCCTTAGTGTTTTTGAGACTCTTTAGCCTATCAGTAGCTAAGGCACGTTGAAGGGTCGAATCACGCGAATGTAACTGCATAGCACTTTCATCATCATCCTCTCTATTCCCTTCCTCCACATGCTCATCCTTCGCATCATGGTCACCACTTGTGACATCTTTCCTTTCTTCAACAGTGGATGCAACAGCATCAATTTCGAATTCCACAGCCCTCAATTTATTCAAGAGTTTCACCTGGTTGGCCGACGACGATGGGTTGTTCCCTTCCAACTTATCGGCCGGTTCCTCCTCAGTGCTCCCTCCTACTTCACTACCATCCAAAGCATTGTTTTCCGCCTGCCATTCAACACAATTATCCACCGTCAAAATCTCCACACCTCAACAGCATTATCAACAAAACAGTAACATTTTAAAATCGAATTGATAACAGAGATCAGAGCTGATACCTTGGCTAATACATCCCGTTCGATATCCTCAGGATTTGCGGACGTAACACCTAAACTACTCAACAATATCCTATCCTCCTCTTCCTCCATCAAAAATTTACCTTAAAAAAACCTCAGCTACAATCTCATCATATAAATAAACAAATCAAAATCACGATATATTCTTTCTTCAACACACCAATTTCGCCCCCCAATTTCAACTGCAAAAGAAAATGTATAATTCCGTAATTGATTCGATTAAGTCAAATTCCTGCCCAAACTATTAACCTAAGATGCTCATATGATAAAAGAAATTAAAAACAAACGAATATTCAGAAATAATTCCTCTTTTTTTCCTTAAATGAAAAGTAAAGCATTTGATGAAGAGCTCGTCAACATACCCAAAACTTGCAATAACAATCGTTGCAAAAGAGAAATTTAAATTTGAATTTGATTTGTTCTTCAAGATTATTATTAATGATAAATCAGAAACAAATCGAGAATTTTTTTTCTTATTTCACCGGTTCATTCGATTTTGCTTTGCGCCGTCTCTTTCCAGTATCCCTTTGCTCCCCCTCCAGTTTTTTCTCTCTGTGGCTTCGATACGACCCAAATGGAGGTCGTATTAGGAACAAAGTGGATTTTATTTTCGTTACGCTCGCTGTTTCTGTCTTCCTCCGCAAGGAAAAGAAAAATTCAATTTCGTATTTTTTATTAAAACGCTGTCGTACATGTGCGCTTCAACCCACCTATAGGTCTAAATTTCCTGGTCTAGTTAAGTTTGAAATTTAATTATGGTCACCGATTGTTTGCTCGAGCCATGAGGGTTGCATATTTCTTAAGCAAAGATTCGAATTTTGTGTATAGAGAGAATAATATTAGGAGTGTAGGCTCTTAATTTAAAGGTTTAATTTGATTGAATTTTAGATTTAATTAAAGTTTAATATAGTTATTGAATACGAATATATGATTATGTATTTGAAATGATAAAATTAAGTTTTCCTATTTGTTTGATTTAAAATATTAGTCCAAATGTTGACATCATTATTGATTTAAAAATAAAATATTAAATTTAGTTGATTGTATTGAATCTAATTAATCGTATTAATGTATCTTCCACGGTTCATCAATTTGGATTTGGACAAAACATACATATGGGTTTATCAATTTTGTTATTACGAAGCACTATACTAAGCATTCCAATAAGTAATCAATGAAATAAATAAACATATTACATTATAAGTGTTGTTTTTTCTAATAATAGTAGTTATATTTAATATTTAACTGAGTAATCGTTTGGATCACACCAATCGCATGAGATATCTTATTAAGATTCTATTGAAAATTAATTAATATGCATATGAATTTATACTTTGTTAGTATATGTATATTTGATTAATATAATTAATATCATAAAATATTTTATTTGTAATTGTGTTAAATGTTCACGTTTTATGTGCACATCATACTTGATGACGATATTACCATCATATTATTGTTAAAAGCATACGAACATAACACTTATGTGTTTTTACATCGTTGAGTAACATTAATCTAACTACATTTTCTGACAATATTTAAAATATTCCACGATAATCAAAGAATCTCAATCACCTTCATAGTGTTAAATTTGATGGGAGAAATGAACTATATTATCCTAATGTTCGCCAATATTAGATTAACTATTAAGACGCACGCGTTGAGCATATCATCATGGGTGTCGGTTTAGATATTGAATAATACTTTTGCGCTATTTCAAGCATATAACAATTTGTATGAGGTCCACCCATAATCGCACTATAGGCAATATAATAGTTCTAACGACGGAATATATCATAATTGTATTTTTTTATTTAATTAGATAAATTTTATATAATTTATTTTTTATTAATAAATTTTATTTTAAATATAGACAAAAAAATTACTAAAAATTTCATAAAAAAATTTTAACATAACATTACATTACAAATCTTAACATCAATATTCTATTGAGTACACTACATAATTATATTGAAAGAACACTTTCAACTACTTTATTGCTTTGTGATATCCTCGGGGTTTTTTTATTTTGTTTTTTTTCCCCCTCTAGGCCTTGTGACTTACAAGTAACATTTGCTTTCCTTCATAAAATTCTTTCCCACGTTATAATATCATATTTGGCATTTAATAAAATTGAATTTTATTTTTAAGACAAGTTTGGCTTTAGTTATCCTATTTTTGAATTTCATAATGATAACAGTTTTTACTTCAAATGATCGTTTATGTCATGTTTTATTATATCTTGAAAGGTGCTGGTCGAAATTAGAAAAAATAGAAGGAGAAATGATCAATAATCTCATCTCAAACATTATATATTTTAAGTTATTTATTAGGTGATTAAGTTGATTTATTTGGTCTGATAAGCTTTTATTTTGAGATAAATATTTAAGATAATTCAAGTGATATATTCATCTTTTAACCGAGAGTTTAAAGCCTATCAAAATTTTGTTAAATGGACTCCTGTATTAGCCTATAAATAGGCGGTAGATCGACTTCTTTATTGAGCCATTTGGGAGTGTATTTACACACTCTTTGTTTAGGGATTTTTATGGAAATATATTGTATGTAATATGAGATATTTGGGGAGAGTGATTTATCTCAAATTGGATTCAACATTATTCCTTGGATTCAACATTATTCATTTGGGAGTGCATTTACACACTCTTTGTCAAGGATTGTATTGGATGAATTGATAAATAAAATTATTTTTTTGAGCGACGCTCCGTAGAGTAATTGCGGAATCTAATTTGTGTTGATAAATATCATGTGTTGATTCTCTATCACGTGTTGGATTTGTGTTTATTTCTCTCTTTATTTTGTCTTTTGCTTTGATGTGTTTAAATAATTTTGTCCAAACTTCTATCTGAACATCGAATTAATCGAAGAACCAATCGAGATTCTTAAAATATCTATTTGATTTTACCAAATCTTCTATAACATTAACAATTGGTATACCTTAAACCATAATCTTACACTTTTTTGTTGAAGCCGACTTGATCGTATGGCGTGGGAATTATAGAAGATACAAATAGTAGATGACGAGATTCTTGCTCAAGTATAATTTCTCATAAGCGTTTAAGCATTGTTTGGATAAGAAAAAAATCTTTTAGAATAACCACAAATAAGGGATTGTTTGGATGTTTTTAGTGCTTACAATTATCCATAATCTCTTTCTATATGGTTCAATGAGTTCAAACTTACACAACAATATCGATATTTAATTACACAAATACGTCAATTTTAAAACAAATGAGGGTTTTAGGTCATTTTTCTCGAAATTTAGGGAAATAGGTTTGGAGAGAGAAACTAAAAATGCGTATTGGGAAAAGTACTTTCTACAAAACACTTATTTTGACACGTCAGTAGACCTGATCATGGGTTGGGCCACCTGGTCCTGCCACCCGGTCAAGCCCAAAGGCCCGTTCGAAATGTGAGAGGGTTTAGGTAAAAATATAGACCCGAAAAATGGGGTTAGACAAAAAAAAATAAGACCCATTTAAAAAATGGGCCAGGCCTCGGGTAAGCATTTTTGGCTTTGGCACGGCCAGACCTGAATTCACTAAAGGACAAAAAAAATCTGCTCTTTTTTTTTAATGTTATTTTCTTGTTGTTTTCTCCTTATTTTGGTACCATTTTACTATTATGTTGCTACTATTTTGTTGTTATTATTTGGATATTGTATAAAACTTATTTTATTGTGAATTTTGTTATTATTTTAAAGGCATTTGTTAATTTTGTTATTATTTTAGAGGCATTTGCTTTTTAGTTGCATTTATCTTAGTGTTATTTAAGTCTACATATTTTTTAAAAGTTATTTTCAATTTGTTGAGAAATATTTATTTTGATATTTTTAGTATTTTTGATGTATTATATATATTTAAAAATTATATAAAAATAATATAAAAAATTAATACGGGCAGGTAGGGTCGGGTTCGGGTTTTAATATTTTATCCGGGTCGGGCTTGAACAAAATTTTAGGCCCATTTTTCGGGTCGGACCTAGTAAATGGGCCTTAATTTTTAGTTGAGCCCAACCCGGCCCATGAGCACCTCTACACGTCAGCTCCTCTAATTAAATGGTCAAATAATAGTGATTTCATCATTTGAGTCTCAAGTTTGAATTTTCTTAAGCACATTTTTTTAATTTTAATTAATTTTTTAATTAATAAATTTATTGTTTTTAAGTTTTTTTAATTCATATTTTTAATTAATAATTTTTTATTTATATAAATAAAATAATAAATATGTAATTATATAATAAGAATATATATTTATATATATCATTATCTTAAAAATATTTTTAATTAATAACTCCTTTATTTATATAAATAATTAATAAATATATAAATATATAATAAAAATATATTGTTTTATACTTATCATTATGTTAAATATATTTTATTTTTTAAAAAACATCAACTAATTTTTTTGGTATATTTTTCTTTACATAATTATTTGATTTTATAATATTAGAAATCACCATACCACAATGTAGGTGGAGAAAATAAATATTTGACATATAAATATTATATATAAATAAAAATATATAAAAAAAGTTAGTTGATATTTTAAAAATAAAATAAATTTAACATAATGATAAATATATAAAAATATATTTTTATTATATAATTATATAATTATTAATTTATTTATATAAATAAAGGAGTTATTAATCAAATATATTTTTAACATAATGATATATATAGTATTTTTATTATATAATTACATGTTTATTATTTTATTTATATAAATAAAAGAATTATTAATTAAAAAAACTTGAAAATATTATATTTATTAATTAAAAACAAAAAAAAAACTTGAAACAATATGAAATAAAAAATAAAATGTGCTTAGAAGAGTAATAAAATTTGGGAAATTAGTATTATTTGATCATCTAACCAAATGAGTTGATGTGTCAAAAGAAAACATGTTTTATAGAAAAAGTTTTTCACAAAGCGCTCTCCTCATTTTCGGTTTGTTTATTAAAAAACGATCTATTTTCTTAAATTTCAAAGAAAAAGGCCTACAACTCTAATTTCGTTTTAAAATCAACATATTTACCTAATTAAACTTAATATTATTGCCAACCAAGCATCCACACTATGTCAAAATTAAATTAAATTTATACAAAATTCCGTCAAGAACTTTTAAAAAATGAACATTCACGATTTACCTACTCTTATAGAAGTCGATGTCAAAATAATATATTATTATGAGAAATAAATTCTATAAGTGATCTTTTAAATGAAGTTTTACAACAAATAATAATGTTTTTCATTATAAAAATCATTGCAATACCGTAAAAATACATATAGTATATTCTTTTCATTATTCGAATAATAATTTATGTTCTTGAAATTTATATATTTACTTTTTTAAATATTTTAATCAGTAAAAAAAAAAAAGAGCGGCCAGCTAATATTATCGGTTCAAACTCGTGTGATCCAATAAAATTTCCCAAAATATTAAAAAAAAAGGGAACGTGCGGGAATTGAACAAGCGAACGCGCGCCAAGAAATCCAAAAACTGTACCGTCTCTCTCAGGGTGTTTTTTTTTTTCATTTCCATTTTTGTATAGAAAGCCAAAAAATATATATTTTAGAAACGATTCGAAATTGCCGGGAGACCTTTTCGCGGATCGTATTGTCTAACGCAACCAACGCGGTAGCGTGAAAATTTTCTTTGCTGGATTTTACTTTTTCCATTTCTTCTCAAATCATTTCAAAAAGTTCAGATATCTGTTATTTTTCTTTATTTTTTTTGTATTTATTTAATTTTTTTATTAATTGCTTATTTAGTATTGATGAAATGCAGATCGCAGTGGATTTTGATTGAGGTGAAAAATAAATTTTTATTAGAGAGACAAAAATTCAAAATGGATAACAGTAATACGTCGAGGAGTTGGCTTTCGAAGTTACAGCCGAGGGATAAGACGAGGTCATCGAGGAAGAATCAAGCATCGTCAAGCAGCGGAGGTGGAGGAGGCGAAGGGAATCAAGACGGGATTACGGATGAAGAAGCTCTTTCCAATATCACCAAACAAAAAGCCGCTGCTGCCAAGCAGTATATTGAGAATCATTACAAGGAGCAAATGAAGAATCTTCAAGACAGAAAAGAGAGGTATGGTTTCCTAATCTTATGCTTAAATTTGCTAATACAAGTTGCAAATATATTGAGAAACAACGATATTTGAGTAAATAATTGTTGTTTGTAGAGATCAGAGATTTAAATTGCTGCAATCGTTACGGTTAACTTATAGAAATCTTTGGTTCATCTTATTTTTTAATTGATTTAATAATTTAAAAGTGTTAAGTTCCAAATTACACATGAATTTGATTCGTGTTGCAGCGTGATAGAGATACTTTGATTTGGTATTATTATATATATAACTTTAGTTTTTACTTTATACATAAAACTTTAATTATGAGCTTTACACAATTAAGGAAAAACAAATAAATGCATTTCTTCTTAATTACATATATTTGTTTTTAATAAACTTAAAATGATGTCACATTAATTACAATGTCAATAACTTATAAAAAATTCAATTAAAATTAAAATTTTAAAATCAAAATATATATAATTGCACAAAAATTAATTTTATGTTTCTCATTAGACATTGTGTTTATGTATAAGGTGGATATTTATCTTATTTAAAATAATTATTCAATTTTGTACCAAAAAGAACAAAAATTAATTAAAAATTGTAAGCGGGGCCGAGCTGGTTCAGGGTAGATAATAATTCCGAGCTGATTTTATGATGATATTATGACATAGGACTTTTTATGACAATATTTTGCCAATTTTAGTTGATTATTATCTTCTATTATAATTATTTTTTTTTCTGATTAATAGACGAATGGTCCTTGAAAAGAAGTTGGCAGATGCTGATGTCTCCGAGGAAGATCAAAACAACTTACTAAAGTTCTTGGAGAAAAAGGAAACTGAATACATGCGCCTTCAGAGGCATAAAATTGGTGTTGAAGACTTTGAATTATTAACTATAATTGGCAAGGGTGCGTTTGGAGAGGTATACTTCTCTATAATGTTATCTGTCATAGATCATCATCTGTTTTATCCTTGTGAAAGGAGTATTAATGCTATAGATCGCACTTAATTTTCCTTATTCTCCAATTAAAATTAACTTTTTGATTTACTTATATATATATATTATGGTGCAGGTTAGAATCTGTAGGGAAAAAACAACAGGCCAAGTGTATGCTATGAAGAAGCTTAAGAAATCAGAAATGCTTCGAAGAGGCCAGGTATTTGTTTATTCTGGCCATATGGCTGTGGTGGTTTTGAATTGGTATAATGATAAATTTAGCTCTTAATATTTATATTTTTTTTAATTTGGCCTTTTATTATTTTTTGAGTTAAATTTAGCCTTCAAGCTTTTAAAAGAGTCAAATTTGATCATAAACTTTTCACAAAGAGTTGAATTGTTGTTTTTTTAACAGATATTTTTGAATTTTTATGACTATTTATATATTTCTAATTTTTGAATATTTTATTATTTTTAAATTATTTGTTGAAATGACATATATAACAAATAATGCTTTGTCAATATGAAATATGCATAAATTGCCACATGGGTTGTCAAGTCAACATCGTTAAAAATTTAATGTTTTAGTTAACATTTCATTAAAAAAAAGACAAGTTGACTCGTTTTGACGGGTTGAGTCTCAAGAGCAAAATTTAATTTAAAAAAACAAAAGTTAAATTAACGAATTAAATTTATCAATTATGCCTTTTGTATATTACTCATATCGGGTATTTTCAATCTCATTTTAGGTTGAGCACGTGAAAGCTGAAAGGAACCTACTTGCTGAAGTTGATAGCAATTGTATTGTCAAACTATACTTTTCTTTCCAAGATGATGATTTCCTTTATCTTATAATGGAATATCTACCTGGTGGAGATATGATGACTTTACTTATGCGAAAGGATATCTTGAGTGATGATGAAGCTAGATTTTATGTAGCAGAAACAGTTTTGGCTATTGAGTCTATCCACAGACACAATTATATTCATAGGTTAGTATATATATAAATAAAAAAGTCAAGGTGCTTTCTCTGAAAAAAAGGGTTAATCTTTGGAGTCTAAATGTTGTAGGGATATCAAGCCTGATAACTTGCTTCTGGATAGATACGGACACTTGAGATTGTCAGATTTTGGACTATGTAAACCCTTGGATTGCAGTACTCTCCAAGAACAGGATTTTTCTGGTGCGAACATTAATGAAGGTACAGAAAATGATGAACGCTCAGCAGCTCCAAAACGAACACAACAAGAGCAACTAGAGCATTGGCAAAAGAACCGGAGAATGCTTGTAAGTTGTCAGCCGTTGTGTTTCACCTATCCTTTCATCTCTCTATATCTCATGCTATAAATAATAAATTAATACATATTGGTGGCTGTGAGCTATGTTGCTCTTGTTTTGTGAATTGAACTCGGTCTCATCTATGCATCTTTTCATTCATTGAATCACTGGATGAAGACCCTGACCCTGTATTGGTTTTGTATATTTGTAATTAGAATTGTTTCTTTTTACATGTTTTTGTGTCTTAAAGTAATAGTTACAAGCTTCTTGAAAGAACTTAGTAGTGACAATTAGATGATTCATATTTTTTGGGTCAAATGCTTGAATTTGCAGGCTTATTCTACTGTTGGTACTCCCGACTATATTGCTCCAGAAGTCCTTTTGAAGAAGGGTTATGGAATGGAATGTGATTGGTTAGTAGTTATTCATTTGAAATGAAATTCTATTTTGTTTCACATACCACTATCCTTTTTGTTTAACGTAGCAATTGATTATGGCTTTGTTTAGTTTGCATTTTAAGAATGTTTTGGGGGGTGAAAAGCACCTTTAGAGCTATAAGCAAGGCTAATTAAATAATTTTTGTAGTCCTTTTTTTATCTAAGGTAAAAGCATTATTTTAGTTTTTAAATTTTTGGAGAAGCATTTCTAGAATCAAATGAGATTTTTATTCTTTATTTTGTGTTTTATGTAATATTTAAATTACTTAAAAATATTTTTTGACAATAATATTAAAAAATTAAATCTTAAATTAAACATTTTAAAAAATGCTTTTCACCGCACTTTTCAAAACAATATTAAACTAGCCCTACGTCTTGCATTGGAGTAATGGCTTTCTTACTGAATATTAATTTTCATTTATTACTGACGTAGATGCTCTAATTACGACAAAAAAAGAAATCCATCTATCAATAGTTCATAGTAAATTAAAGTGATGTTGTCCTCTGATGATTTCTAGAATGCCCTAATTTCTTGCTCCGCCAATATTAAAAATTGTTGTGACTAATGATAATAATTTTGCACAGGTGGTCACTTGGTGCCATCATGTTCGAAATGCTAGTGGGATATCCACCTTTTTATTCAGATGATCCGATGACAACTTGTAGAAAGGTAACCTGAGAAATATTGCCAATTGATGTTTGTGTGCTTTTTCCGTTTTTTTATTTGTTAATTAGTCTGGATCTGGCTCATGTTATCTCTGTTTTTACTATTCTGCTACTTTCATTTGAAGACCATTTATTTGGCGCTGGTTAAGCTAAAGATAGAATGTGAAAAGAAATTGTCATGGTCCAGTAATACAAGCATTTCTATTTTAATAAAATGAATGAATTGGAAAAAAAAAGGGGGATTTAAACAAGTTTCACTTGTCTAATAATGTCAATTTTTTTTTATTCCTTTCATAGATAGTAAACTGGAAAAATCATTTGAAGTTTCCTGAAGAAGCCAATTTGTCTTCAGAGGCACAAGATCTGATTAACAAACTCCTGTGTAATGTCAATCAAAGACTAGGATCAAACGGAGCAAATGAAATTAAGGTATTGTTTTATGTGTCCTATCTATTCTTCATTCTTCAATCTGTTGCTTAAAACTTGTTTTCCTACGAAGGTGATTATCTTGGCTTCTTCTTTTACTTCTTTAGGCTCATCCATGGTTTGAAGGTGTGGACTGGGATAGGATATATCAAATGGATGCTGCATTTATTCCCGAGGTTAATGATGAGCTAGATACTCAAAATTTTGAAAAGTTCGATGAGGTACTTATATCCCTTAATTTTTGGATTCATACAACTATTTGTGTGGCAACTTTAACGTCTTTCATGATGTTTGCTTATTTTTCACTGTGCAGTCTGAGAATCCGGTTCGAAAACCATCATCAAAATCTGGTCCATGGAGGAAAGTAAGTTTCTAAGCATCTTTTTCATATATTCATTGCATTTCAGTCTGCTGTTAGCTAATGACAGTATATTTTTGGTAGGTTTTATATGAAAAAAAAATTTATTCTCAAAATAATATGATTGTTTTATAAAAATAAAAAGTTTTTCGTAATTTTACAATTGAGTTTAACTCGATTAATGGGTGTACTGTCCGCATTTCATGCTCTCTAAACCTGACATGGCATGGCAATTCATGACATAACCTTTTTTGATTGATTATCCATTTACTTTGCAGATGCTTTCGTCAAAGGACCTCAACTTTGTGGGATACACATACAAAAATTTTGAAATTGTCAATGACTATGCAGTGCCTGGGATGGGTATGCTTCTTTCTCCGCTTTATTTACCAAGTTATGTACATAGACAGACATGGTATTGGTTTCATAATCATGTCTAAGAATGCATGTCTAACCAATATTTTAAGATGCTAAAAGCCTCTTTGATCATTACTTTTACGTTGTATAAGCTGTGGTTGTCTGAAGAGTGCATCTTAACTTTTTATCTCAAGTCTGCTACATGCTAAACATAGTGTTTTTTTAGTAATTTGCACTAAAGATCTATCCCCAATCATTGAAACAAAAGGTTATTGCATTACATTCATGGTGATGTGAATGTAGTCATAGATATATATTATTTATATTATTCAGATTTCGCTCTTAAATATGAGTATTTTAAAGGAGTTTTTGAAAATTTATATTCATATCTAAATATGTATGGAGCACTATTATAAAATAATTTATCTTAACCTGTTTAATTTATTACTTGTATTATATAATAGTACCTTGTTTTTGCACCAAGATTTATCCACAATCATTGAATTTAAGGGTTATTACATTAGATTCATGGTAACTATGTTTAATATCTAAGTTTTTCTATGCATGTAAAGGATCCTTAGAGTCATATCTGATACTCATGTGATTATGCATTTAACCAACATAGTTTCTTATAACCAACCCAAACTAATAGGAAAGCACACCAGTATCTTAACCTATTTGGTTTATTACTAGCGTTACATAATAGTACCTTGTTTTTTGCACCATGTTTTTTTACAATTGTCCATATTTTTACTTAGGAAATTACATTTACGATACGAGATTTGCTTTCTCTTTGTAGCTGAGTTGAAGAAGAAGAGCACCCAATCAAGGAGGCCGTCAGTAAAGTCACTTTTTGGTATTGTCACATTCGTCTATTATAATGCATATAGTAAAAATGAAAATATCATGATGCTTTTATATCACAAGTTAAATTATATTTTGCTTTTATTTAAAAATAATAAATTAGTCCCTATAAGTTAAATTAAAGAGTAAATTAGTTTTTTTAAATTTTTTATCTATTTCTACTATTAAAAATCGGTCTTTGTATATCAACATGAACATATGGCATGTCACGTGTCATTGTTTGGTTATTTTGTCAATCATGTTAGTTTTTAATAGTACAAATAAATGAAATATTTAATAGAAATGACTAATTTGCTCTTGGATCTAATATTCAATGATTAATTTATCCATTTTTTTAGTGGAGGGAGCAAAATGTAATTTAACTCTTAATAGAAGGGTCTCCATGATATTTTTACTTTTTTTACATACACATAAAGCAATAACCATACCTCACTGCCACCATATTTCCTATAGATGGCGAAGACTCACAGGACGGTTCGGACTCAGCCGCTAACGATCAGTCTGTTTAACGAAGCTTTTTTCTTGAATCTCTTAAGCCTCTCCAACCGGAAGGCACTGAAAGATCAGTGCGGATCCGATTAACCCCATTTTTTTTTCGAACCAAGTCAATGCAGTAGCATCACTAAACCAGTAAACCAACAGAAAAGGTACCCGTTTTTTTCATATTGCCTTTTGCAGTTGGTCTCATTGGTGGGTGGTGGCTATATCTGCTGGAACTTTCAGGTTTGATTTACAGCTTAAGATCTAAATACCAAGGAAAACTACTGCTAACCAAAGTTTTATATATATAAATAAATTTTTAAAATTTTCATTATTTAAATAAATATAAAAACAAACGAGAGAATAGAAAAAGGAAAAAAAAAGGGACTAAGCTGTAATTACTGATTCATTTTCAAATAGGTGTAAAAATATTTATTTTCCTTGTTTTTAGTGTTAAAAATGTTCTTGTACCAATGCATTTTATTATATTTTTTATAAATCAATATAACGTGAATATAATACGCTTATGATACAGTATAACATGAATATGTGTTCTTTTCTGCCTTAAATTTTTTTATAAAATTTTTAATAATATATTTAATTAAATTAAACGTTTTAGTCAAATTAAAAATTGATAATTTGATCAATTTAATCATAGATTTAATTTTAAAAACTTGATTCCAATTAGAATCTGTGATTTAAGCGAATTTGATTGATTTTGATCAGTAAGTTTAAGCTTAATTTAATATAAAATTTTAACTAGTTAAATTTACTTGATTAAATTAGTTAAATTCATCTATCTAATAAAATATAAATTCAATTTCTTTATTTTAAACTTCATTATATTTACTTAGCCAATATTCATATAAAAATTTTCAATACTAATTAAAAATAAACAACTCGATATATATATAAAATACAAAGCTTAAACTTGGTTAGGTCGTTAACCTATGCACTTGTTTGGGTGTTATAAATTACGAAGGCTTCAATCCAAGTCTTCGAAACACACATACAAAAACAAATAAATAAATAAATCAAGCTGGGATCTGGTTGTTAATTTGATTTCAAGTTATCCCTTGTTGATATATTTGTATACTTTTAGAGAGAGAGAAAAAAAGGGAAAATATTGGACCATTAATATCAAATACAGCTTTCATCTTTGATATAATATTGGTTGGTGCTTACTGTCACTCCCTTGGCTTCAACGTGTACCATTATAATCTAACCAATATCAAACCATGCCTTTTGACCATTTAATTAACTTTTTCTACAATGTTAATCAGCAATGACATTGGTTAAAACGGATGTTTATAAATATATATAGTTAATTTTTTTAGCCATGTAACATGATTTAGTATTTATAAAGATTATTCATTACAATTAAATACCGAAAATAAAATTCAGATTTTTTAACCTACAATTTCAAATATTAACTAAAAGGTTTAATTCACAAAATAGTATTTAAGTTACACCTTTTTTTTTTAAGTTGGCACCTAAAATGTTTTTTTGGTCATAAGTGGTATTTAAATTATACTTTTATCATCTAAATTGTTTCAAAAAGTTAATATTGTTAAAAAAAAAACTTAACTAATCATTATGTGACATGTGACACTTTTAACTTAAAAATCTAAAAAAAATAAATATTATTTCCTTAATTTTTTTAAATAAAAAACTTGAAAACATATTTATATATTTTGTTCTTCACACAAGAATTTCGATGACAACAAATTTAAGAATCCAAATCCACTTTTTAACAACAAAACTCATATTGTATGAGCTTCTTTTCCGTTTTTAAACTCCAATTCAAAACCAATGTATTATTTCTCTTATAAATAATTTTTTCATTTTTTAAAATATTTACAGGTCAAAGTTATCTAACAATTAAAAAAGAAGAAAGGATCGCAATGGGCAGTGAGATAGTGTAAAAAGATTAGAAATTTTTTAATTTTGTTGAGATTCTTTTCTATCCTCCTCTCATTGGGAGCAATCTTTTAATATTTATAAAGCACAATTTCTTGATCTGACATGTTAGGATATAACTAGATGACAGGCTCAACATGTACCCTTAGATGTGTCTCTTTGTTAGAAATGTATCACTGTAGGGAACGAGCAGTGCCAACACATGTGAGTACCATACACCACCGATATCTCGTGAGGTGGTCCATATGCAATTTGATCCATCATGCCTCACCATCTCGCGAGGGACATGCGGGCATTACTCATGCCCTGCAATGATACCTTTCTACCAAAGAGATATCTAAGAGTACGTGTCGAGCCTAAAGGGAGAACGGATCATATGCATGACACCTAATTATCCCTTAGCACGTCACATCAGGGAACCATGCCTTATAAATATGGAAAGATTTCTCCCAAGGAGAGGAAGACAAAAAAGAACCTCAACAAATTTAATTTAGTTTAGTTGTTTTATATTTTAATTTTAATTTAAAATTATCATGTGTTGCAAAATGATTGGCTAAATTTTTTTTAACCGTGATAACTTTTTATAATAATTTGAGTAACATAATATAGCTTAGATACTCTTATTATAGAAAAAATATTTAAGTACGAATTTGAAAAAAAATATTTAAAAAATATTTTATGATTTAAGCCTAATTAAAAAAAATTACCACTTGGAATAATTGGATTTCACTCATTATGAACGGAATGTCTGTCCAACGTATAAAATTGAATTTCTTTACTTATGAATTGTGCTTAACATTTTTTAATGTAACATATAATTCAACATAAATATGTAGATTAACGTGAGCATTTTTGTCTTAGTTTTCCCTTTAAAAACCTAAGAAGAAAAAAATTAAAGTTTTTAAATCTTGTAGCACCAGATATTTGAAATTTTTTAGTATTTTTTATAATAAAAAACTCGATATTCTTTAAATAAAATTTCGAGTTTAAATTTGACAACTAAGAAAATGGCCCGTTTAGGGGTTAAAACCCACTTTACTTGGGTGGCGAGAAAAATTGAAGAAAATAATAATTTTTATTGTAGGTATAGCTCTTCCTACAACCAAGCATATTCCCATTAGTAATTTCCCCGTGATATATTCACAGATTTTTAACACGAATTATGCTTTCATGGCTTCAACATATACATGCATGTATGTATATTGAAAACCTAGAAAAAATAAAGGCAAAATCACTACAAAAAATTGACACGCATATGCTTGGCTTTTAGCTTCTCATCTTTATCTATGTGTCTGGCTATGCCGGCCAAGCTCTAGCATTAAACTGACTCCCAAAAACCGAGTCTTCGCCTCCATTTCTTTGGTTCATTCTTTTTGCCCAAATTTTCGTACTTTAACATGGTTTAACATGGTTTCAACCCTTCTCTTTTAACACCCTCCCACACCTCCAATTTTTCCCTTTGCCTTGCACCATATTTACATCACTAATTTCCCAATGACGAATCGAGGATTCGAAGTTGTCCATGCGACTCTAGACATGATCCAGCCTCACCAAGAACCAATATGGGAGCTTCCGTCATTTGGGTTACCATCAACAAGCTCAGACATGGAGAGAAACGAGCTTTCCGAGTGGGTTGAACAAGTCACCGAGCCTGTCATTAATGAGTTACGAACCGAGAAATCGATGGTGTGGCCGGTGGGTGATAAAGTTTTAAGCTTGATGATGCTTCTTTTGGACTGCGCCGTGGCTATCTCGGTCGACGATCTCAGTGAAGCTCATACAATGTTGCTTGAAATAACACAAATGGCTTCCCCTCATGCTGTTTCGTGTGGTGAAAGGGTGATTGCTTATTTCGCTATGGCAATGTCTAGTAGGGTTATAATTCATGGTTAGGGCTTTGCTCTCCTTTGATAGATTATGAAACCGTTCGTGGAGCTTTGCGAGCCTTCGATGATGCTTCTCCTTTTATTAAGTTCGCTTGCTTCACTTCTAATCGAGCCATGCTTGAGGCGTTTCGTTGGCACGATCGGGTTCACATCATAGACCTTGATATCATGCAAGGCTTGCAATGGTCGGCCTTGTTTCACACCCTAGCCACTCGTACTGAAGGGCCTCCATTTGTCACCATAACCGGTCTCGGCAGGTCAATGAAGCTTTTAGTCGAGACTGGAAATCAACTTTCGAACATTGCGAGACAGTTTGGTATACCATTCGATTTCCACCCGATCGCGAAAAAATTCGGAGAAATTGATATTGAAACGATACAACTCCAAAGGGGTGAGGCCGTAGCCATTCACTGGCTACAACACTCGTTATATGATGCCACGGGACCCAACCAAAACACATTAAAACACATCGAACAATTGGCTCCGACGGTGCTCACATTAGTCGAACAAGACCTATCCCACCACGGGTCTTTCTTGGACCGATTTGTGAATTCCCTCCATTATTACTCCTCCATCTTCGATTCATTCGGATCTTACCTATCGGCCGAAGACCCTAACCGGCACCGCATCGAGCATTGCCTTCTGTATAGTGAAATCAAGAACGTGTTAGCCATAGGAGGCCCTGCGAGAACCAGGGACGATAACTTCGGGCATAATTGGAGAAGCGAGCTCGCAAGGAACCTTAAGTTTCAGCTAATGCCGTTGAGCAGCAACACCATGGCTGAAACTGAATTGATGTTGAACATGTTTTGGCCTGGTTATGGCTATAGCCTTGTAGGAGACGATGGAACACTTAGGCTTGGGTGGAAAGAGACTTGCTTGTTTACAGCTTCTGCTTGGACAATAACCACATTGCGTGACGGGTCTGGTTGGTCTGGTTGAATGGAGGATTAGTGATTTGTTTAGTCCATAATTACGTAAGTTGTAGAAAAATCACATTCTTTTTCTATCACTAAATTAAGGGTAAATTACACTTAAAAATTACTAAATTATTAGTAAATTTACATTTTAGTTACTTAACTTCAAATAGTTACAAAATAGTCACTAAATAATTCAAAAGTTTTTATTTAAGTCATTGGGTTATTAAATTTTTTTTTCTCTAAATCCAATTAACAAACTCTAAATTGATCTGATGATCAATGTTAGAGATCAAAAAAGAAAATTATTTAGAATTTGATATACATATTTATGAATTTTAAAGCTATTTTATGAAAAAAAATTAAAGTGTAAGGTGTTAGGCTTCTTGTTTAGTCTTTTCAAATTTTATTAATGCATCAGGTAATTAATTAAAAAAATTATTATAAGAATGTTTTCTATCTTTTTTATGTTTATAAAGTCTATATAAACCAATTTAAAACTAAAATGAATTCACAAATGATGTGACTTTTTAGCCAACTGCGTCGAGTGCCTAATTTTTTCAAAATTTGAAAACTTATATTTTTACCTTTTAAAATATATAAAATTATAAATTATTAATGATAAAATTATACTTTGATCCTCTTAAATTGAGAACATGTTAATTAAATATTTTAAAAATTTATAAAAATATTAATTAATACAATGGTGAAATTATATTTTAACTCTTAAGTAGTGTTTAGAAAGTAATCTAGTAATTGGGTTTGGATGTAATTGCTTGTAATTATACAAGTGAGACATGTTTGAGTAACTATGATAATTATATGCAAATCAAATTTTAAAAAATATATTTTTATACAAGTTATAAACATTATATTATAAACATTAATACGTATGAGTGTTTGGAATGGTTATGGTAAAAAAAATATATTATAAATCTTTAAAATTTATAATAAAAATAATTTGTATGTTTTATAAAGTTATAATAAAAATTATATTATTTAAATCTTAAAAAAGTTCAAAAGTTATGGTCAAAAAGTTTATTATAAAAAATAATTTATATCTTATAAAAGTGTTATAATATATATTTATAAAAAGTTATGGCTAAATATGGACATTATTTATTTATGTGTCCATGTTATATTATAAAATAATATGCTTATTCATAAAAAAAATGTTATAGTTTTTTATCATAAATTATTTATAAAAAATAAATTTCTAAAATTATGGCAAAAAATTATATTATTTATCAAAGTGTCATGAAAGTTTTGAACAATTTATAAAACTTTTTTTTATAAAGGTTATATAGTATAAAATTTACGTATTATAAAAAATAATATAATCTAACATAAGTTTTTCTCTAAATTAGTTTATATGAGTTTTTATAATTAAAGCTACAAACTATTTAGAGTGGAACTCAAATATAAATATAAAAGGTTTTCTTGTGCCATATCGTGGGGTACGATATCATTTGATAGAATGTGCTAGACACAAGCAACGTAGATAGATTGCAAAATTTTTAATTTGAGACATTTAATACTTAGAAATGTGGTTATGAAGACATTTGTTGTTCTAAAAAAATATTTTCCGTATTAACAATATCACTTTAGTATAGCATAAAAAAATGTTGGATCGTACTAGAATGTTACGTATTTCATAATTTCAATCATAGATGGAATTAAGATGATCTATATTTCATAGAAAACATGGAAGAAGAATACTTTGATAGTCTTAATAATGTAGATTCAAATTTAGATGACGATGAACTCGGTTAAGAAACAAGAGATGATAATAAAGAGCATATATTAAATATTAAAGAGAGACTAACATAACAAATATGCACTAGAACAATTAGATATAATTGCATATGATGTTTATTTTCTTGCTGTTTTCATTAGTAATTATATTATCAACTATTTTTTTAGACTAGCATAATACATATGATGATTTAATTTTAAATTTTGTTACTTTTGTAGAAATTATTTTTATCATACTAATAATTTATGCCAAGGCTTGTTTTTAGGCTGGCTTGGTCCAGGGGCAAATCTAAAGAGGCTGGCAAGGGTCCCGGCCCCCCTTAAAATTGGCCGTTTAAAATTTTAAAAAATTTAAATTAGTAAAGATAAAATTGTACTTTGATCCCTTAAAAATGATAAAAATTTGATTTAATCTTTTAAAAATTACATTTTTACTATAATAAAAGTTACAATTTAATTTCAGCTCCCTAAAAATATTTTATAGATTCGCCATGGCTTGGTCCATCCAAAAATCACATTTTACTTTTAAAAAATAATAAAATAATAAAAAATATATTTAATTAATTTTTATATATTTTATAATTAAATCTAAATTAAAAAAAATACTTTTTTATTATTACTCGATTCAATATATAAAAATCATTATCCAAGTCAAGGGGTTGGGGTTGCAGGTTAATTATCATGCTTGCTTCAAAATACCGCTTAACACTTCATGTTCTTTTTTGGTTAAATTTTACAAAAGATTCCTATATTATACATTTTTATTAATTTAGTCTCTTTACTATAATTTGATGGTTTCTAATTACTTACTTTATGAAAAAAATTATTATTTTTTGAATATACAATGACATGATATATATATCTTGATTTTTTACACATTTGGATAATTTTTTGCATATTTTAAAAAAGAAAAAATATAATATTTATCCAATTGTATTAAAAATGATAAGGTGTATATGCTATATTTATAAAAAAAGTCAAGCCAAATTAATTTACAAAATTAATAAAAAAAATTAAAGTTAAATATTGAAAATACACATTTTGGAAAAAAAAATCAAATTATATTAGAGAGATAAAATTTATCAAAAATGCATAATACAAGGGACCTTCTTAAATATTTATCCTTTTATAAATAAAATAAATAAAAATATTTTAATTTTCCCTTCTTCTTCCTCAATTTTCTCTTTATTTTCCTTGTCGTTTCCTTGTTAACAAACAACTGAAAACTACAATTGGTTTATAATAAATTTTGGTTTTTTTTTATCACAGAAAAAAAACGAATTTCTTATTTCATTTGATTTTTGTTTTTCGCCAAATTCTGGCTTTTTTTTCAACCATTTATTTTGTCATTTGATTACAATCGGACGTTTGGGGTTTGCCAGTTGGTTCCTCCTCTTCTTCGCAGGTCACTGTAGCTGGGTTTTTTCCTCTCTTCCAAAACTAGGGTTTCCTTCCCCAAATTTTGGGGATTTTTCTATCAAATTATGTAGTTAAGGAAATTGGAGCCTTTTTCTCTAATTCTTATAATATTATGTTTTTACATGTTTGGGCTTAGGTTGAAATCTCCAATTTTTTCCTTTGCTTTTTTTAGCTTTGTTTTTTCCCCTTAGAAACTAGGATTTGCGCTTTAAATTTTTGGGGATTTTGCTATCGAATTATATAGTTAAGGAAGGTGGAGCATTTCTAATAATTATAAAAAAATTGCTTTTACCATTTTTCTTCATGGGCTTAGATTGAAATCTCCAGGTTTTTTTTTTAATATCCGTTTCAAATTTTGGGGATTTGCTATCAATTTTATGTAGTAGAAGGAAATTGGAGCCTTTCTAATACTTAAAATAATAGATATCCCTTCCATCGGCTTAGATTGAAAATCTCCAATTTTTCCTTTGATTTTTAGCTTTATTTATTTTTCAACAAAACTAGGGTTTCGGTTTCAAATTTTGGGGATTTTGCTATCAATTTATGCAGTAGAGGAAGCTAGGGCCTTTCTGAAAAAAATATAATTTTACCTTTCTTGGGTTTAGATTGAAATCTCTATTTTTTTTCCTTTGATTTTTAGCTCCACGCTTTTTTCCCCTTTTAAATAATTGATCTATTGGAGGCTAGGAGGTTTCAATTTGGTAAATCCATTGAATTTTGAGGGCCTGGGCTATAAATACTGAATTTGACTCTATTCCCAGTGAAGAGTAGCTTAAATTAAGCCCCTTTGTGGTATTGGGTATTATTGAAGACAGTAGTTTGTTATTATTATTATTACTCAGAATGGATCATTTGATTGGTGGTAAGTTTAAGCTTGCAAGAAAGATTGGCAGTGGCTCTTTTGGAGAACTCTATTTAGGTATGGTACTAATCCAAAAAATCTTTAATGGCTTCCTATTTCATTTTATGTAATCTGAATATTTTTTTTTGAAGGGGTTAATGTGCAAACTGGAGAAGATGTTGCTGTCAAACTGGTATGTAATCTTTTCTTGAGGAAGTGTTTTTTTTTATAAGGGAGGGGATTTGTTTAAGGTTTGAATCTACGATATAAGGTTTCAACTGATTGCTTGATAACAGCGCAAGTCTTTTGTCATTACATCAATGGCTAGTCTACTAGATATCAACTGACTAGAACATTCCATATTTTCTAATGTTGAAAGCAATAACCTTGACTTAATACTTTTTATGTCTTTGTTTGGTTATTAGTGTAATAATATGAGGAAAAAGCTTATTTATTACATATGTATTACAGTAGTTAGACATAAAAAAATAAAGAATAGTTAGTATAAATTTAAACTTGAAATTAGAAAGATGAGTAAAAACTCTTGTAAAAAATAAGATCTCTTCAAAATAAGTGAAAATTTTCCCTTCTTTTTGCTAAAAATTAAGTCATAGGAGTGGCTAAATATTACCGATTGAATTAGTTTATTGTTAACTTTATACTGAAACATGCATAAAAAATATTACTCCAACCAAATGTAGCATTATATAGTTTTATATTTTTATAATCTATTCCTAATTTCAGGAACCTGTGAAAACCAAGCATCCACAGCTTCATTATGAGTCAAAATTGTATATGCTTCTTCAAGGAGGAAGTAAGTCTCCGTCTCCGTCTCTGCCTCGCTCTCATTTATCTGTCTATCTCGAATATGCCTCTGCTTTCATTTTGTTTTCTGATACAATTTTTTAAAAGCATATTATTATTTTTAAATAACTTGGTGTGAGTTCTCCTTGATATAGCTGGTATTCCCCGCCTTAGATGGTTTGGACTTGAGGCGAATTACAATGTCATGGTAATTGACCTTCTTGGACCTAGCTTGGAAGATTTGTTTAACTACTGCAACAGGAAGCTCTCATTAAAAACGGTGTTGATGCTTGCTGATCAATTAGTAAGTATATGGCTTTTCTGTGGTAAAAAAAGGTTTTCCAGGTTTCTTTTTTGTATTTAATTTCCCCCCTTTCCAACCTTTATTTTGTTATTCCAGATTAGTAGAGTAGAATATATGCATTCGAGAGGTTTTCTTCACCGTGATATAAAGCCTGATAACTTCTTGATGGGCCTAGGGCGCAAGGCCAATCAGGTACTAGTTATTGTGTTTTTTTCTTGTATGTTATGTTGTTAGAATGCCAGCACAATCACCTTCTATTTTTTTGTTACGATAAGAATATTATTCTATTGCTTGGAAGTGCGGTAAAAGTACCGTGAAGGCCCCTATAGGAGTCAGATTACTTTTTGCCTTTTCTACTCAAAGAATGGGCAAATTAGTCTCTGTACGTTAAATCAAAGAGTAAATTGATCATTTCTGTTAAAAGTTGTGTCCCCTTATATTGTTAAAAATTGGTCTGGTTGATAGAATAATCAGATAGTGTCATGTGGTGTGCAATGTGTGCCTCATGTTGATGAATCAATTTTCAACACTAAAAATGGATGAAATTTTTAACAAAAGGACCAGTTTGTTTTTTGATCTAATGTATAATGATTAATTTACCCATTTTTTGAGTAGAGGAGCCAAAATGCAATATGACTTCTGGTACAGGGGTCTCCAAGGTACTTTTATCTTGAAAGTGCACTTTGATACACTCAAACAGTATATGATATATACGTACCGGTATCATTTTTTTTAAATAAAGAATTGCCGTCACAGGTATATATCATCGACTATGGTCTTGCTAAGAAGTATAGGGATCTTCAAACTCATAAACATATCCCATACAGGTAATTATTTTTCTTTTGATTTCTTAATGTAGAATTTCAGATTTGAAGATCTCAAGATAGTATAAATCTCATCATAATACATGCATCAACTTACCAAATTCTTTGCTGCAGAGAAAACAAGAACCTAACAGGCACAGCTCGCTATGCAAGTGTAAACACTCACCTTGGAATTGGTGGGTGACGTTATGAAATAGACACATTTCCAACTAGTTTTGTTACTTTTATTAACATACATTCTTTTATTTTATTGGCAGAGCAAAGCCGGAGAGATGATGTGGAATCCATTGGTTATGTGCTCTTGTATTTCCTGAGAGGAAGGTTGAGAATATAGTTCCACATGCTCGTTTCATTCCATGTTTTATACATTTCCAAATGATGTTTGGTTGTTACTCTTTATGAATCTTCGAAGTTAGTTTTCTTCCCGTTGATTTTGATTCAATTTGCACACTTCCTTTGCTACAGCCTTCCTTGGCAGGGGTTAAAAACGGGTACAAAAAAGCAAAAATATGATAGGATTACTGAAAAGAAGGTGTCGACTCCTATAGAGGTATGTAACTTATGCTATACTTAGACATTGATTTCCGTAAAGAAATTTAGTTGACTTACTTATATCACTGATATATGGATTTCTAGTGCTTCCTGTCCATTTTATGGCATGTCTAATAAATACTATATAACGTAAAAGTACCATGGAAGCTCTTGTACTAGGAGTTAGATTGCATTTTGCCCCATTTACCAAAAAAATGGGCAAATTAGTCTTTACACGTTAAATCGAAAAGAAAACTGGTCCTTTTCATTAAAAATTTCATCAATTTCTATCGTTAAAACCTAGCGTGGCTGATGGAATAACCAGACAGTTACACGTGGCGTGCTTATGCTGATGTAGATGGACCAGTTTTTAACAGTAAGAGTGGATGAAAGTTTTAACAAAATGACTAGTTTGCTCTTTGATCTAACGTGCAGTAACTAATTTGTCTATTTTTTGATTAGAGGGGGCAAAATGCAATCCAACTCTTAATACAAGGACCTCCATGGTACTTTTATTTACTAAGCATAGAATTCTGTGATGGCAAATTTTACCTGGCAAATTTTACCAACTTTAATATAAAAAAAGGGGATGATTTAATCCTTCGATTGTTGTTAGCGTGAAGTGTAATTCAGTTTTACTAACAAACGGAAAGTGCTATATAATAAGTTTGACAAAGCAAATTCATCTATTGAGACTAAGTTACAGTCAGCATTTGATTCAAGGTTCATTGTTAATCCATGTTATGGTATTATTACTGTTTCCTTGTTCAGTAATATCCGTGTGTGCATGTCTAACAGGTGCTTTGTAAGTCATTTCCGTCTGAGTTTGTGTCATATTTTCACTACTGCCGATCTTTACGGTTTGAAGATAAGCCAGATTATTCATATTTGAAGAGGATTTTCCGAGACTTGTTTGTAAAAGAAGGTTAGTTATACTCGTGCCTTAATAATGTAAAGTCAAACTTTCTTTTGTCTTTTTTTTCCTCCCTTTTTCGGGTCTGAAATTGGTATTGCTGCAGGTTTTCAATTTGACTATATCTTTGACTGGACTTTATTGAAGTACCCACAGATTACTGGCGGCTCCAAAGGGCGGGTAAGTACTTATATATAAGCTTTTAGTTTTCGGTTACCGTCTTGTTGGAATATTATTATAAATCAATCTTTTCCATCTGTTTCTCAGCCTTCCGGTGGAAAAGCAGGTTTAGCTGCCGGACCAGCTGTTGAAAAACCAGAAAAATTATCGGGTATGCTTTCTCGTTAGGAGTATAATCAATGCCTACTTGACTATTTGGTTTTCAAAATGTTCATTGTGTTTATCCAAAACAACTAAGGGAGCATACAAGATCACCATTCATGCTTTTATTAGTTATGATATTATATACTAATCTCCTGTTTACCCTTGTGGGTCATTTAACCTGATTGATAACATATAGGCGGAAAAGATTTTCGGGATAGATTTGGTGGAGTCGAAGGGGTTCCCAGAAGACACATTTCGACAACGAGACAGAAGGCTGTTGAGGATGTCAATTTGTCAAAGCATGTGGTGAGCTTGAATTCCTGTTTATCTAGCCTAGATTTTGCGTACGGAAATCTTTCATTTATTTACCAACTGCAAAGGAGAAAGATGATAGGAGTTTTGTGTTATCGCAATATATTTACTTTGCTATATGTTATGGAATGTTGGATAATGAAAAGCAACATATGCAAAAGATAAGTTTAGTTCAGCTTTGAATATTAAAAGCGACATGCGATAAACCTAGGAAGGAATAGAGTTGGGAATGGGGATATTGCCTTATAAGTTGAGATAGCTCCTTTTGGATGATAAAGATTAGAGAAACCCGTTTATAACGGTTTAGTCACATAGGACATCTCGAGCCATGCACTCATTAAACAATAACATGAAACTATTAGTACTTGAAGAGATGATAGAACATGTACCTCGCGTAAGGTTTTTTATATATGATTCTTGTAGATGTCAAATTTATTGTGATTTAAGGGTCACTCATTTGGTTTCATTTGGTTTTTACTTGTTCTATTCTTATATTGCATTCTTTGAGGGCTCATTTTTGGCATTCTGATATTGGTTTGCGATTTCAGCATCATGATTCAGATAAAAGACGTAGTGCCTCTCGATACGGCAGCACTTCAAGAAGAGCTGTAATAGCAAGCAGGGCTAGTTCAGCCGGTGAAGCCAATGACATTCCACAAAATCGACGGCTGTCAACTGGCAGTCGTATCCATAACCCAGCAGAAAGAATCCAACTTGCCATCGAGGCCAAAACAGGCCGCACCGCCGCTAGAGGAAGCCATGATAATCATCCACTTAGAAGTTTTGAGCTCCTCAATATTAAGAAATGATTAGCTCAAGTATTAGACTGATGTTTTCTCAGAACTTTCATTCACAACTGTGTATATGGGACATATATATATATATAGCTCCATAATCACTACCCTCAACAGTTCATGTGGTTTTCCCTTGTTACCAATCATTTTTCCAAGATTTTTCCCCCTGTTTTAAGAGTTTATTTATGACCATTGTAACATGTTCTAGACATCATGAAACAAAATTCATGTATTTCTGTAATTTTATTCGTCATATGCGACTTGGATGGTTGCAATAAGAAAAATATTATTCTTGTGTTTTTTCCCTTTTATCCTGAAAATTTGAATTATTAGTTTGATATACTCGTGGAAAGTATATTCACTTCATTTTTTCTTATAGATGATATCCTAGGTTTTGAGAACTGTTGGTATAATAGATTCGATTGAATAATTTATTAAAAATATTAAAAATTCTGATTTAAATGTCAATTTAATTGATTTTTTAGTTCAGTTTGTATTGGTTTTTGTGTCAGTTCTATTATTACACTTTTAAATTTGATTTGATCAAAAATTGTTAACATTTTAATTTCGGGTTTTAGATTTGATTCAATGAAAGTTATAATTAGTTAATAATATTAGTAATTAGCTTTCATCAAATTAACCGTAAAATTTGAATTATATCAAATTTATTGGACTGTATTTGACTAATTAACCATAAAATTAAACAAATTCAGAATTAACATTAAATTTATTTTATTTACAAAATCATGATAAATACAAACCTAATAATATTAGCAATTAACTTTTATTAAAACGATCATAAAACCCGAATTAAACATTAAAAAAAAGTTAATACTATTATCTTTTAAATATCAAAATATCTTTTATCAAATATAAGTACAAAATTGAGCTAAAAAACCATAAATATCATACTAAAAAATAGTGATAAACTCGTGTTCCAAAAGATATATTAAGCCATAAAAATCAAACAGTAATATTTTGAGAAATAATAAAACTAGAAGACAAATATTTGGGGAGGAAAAAAAGAAGACTTGAAACACATGTATTGACTAATGTCCAAACAACAGTTTGTCGTTTAAAATCAAGAAGCCTTTTTTTTTTTCTTGTCTAAATTACCAGTATTTCCTCCGCATCGTTCTTACATTACCTTGTTCTATTTCCGTCTTAGTCTGAAAGAAGAAGAAGCTTCTATGGACGAATGTCAGCACAAAATTGCCCCCTTTATTTGAAATTCATCACTCTACCAAGTAAGTGCTTTTCCTTGCATTTGAATTTTGAGGAAATATTTGAATCCACCATTGATAATCTAATGATATGTTCAAAGAGGCTTCTGGGTTTTTAAGGCAATGAATGAAACTTATCTGACATTCAAATGTTAAATTCTCTTGAAATTATGTTTTTTAATTGATTACATGTTCAAATGTTCATAGTTTGTTTGCAATAAATGATTTTTGGGACAATTGATTTTAGATGGTTGGTTGGACTGCAATAACTGATATGTTCGCTACGACTGCCGGAACAGAAGAGTTGCATGCATTTTATCCCATTAGACCGGAATGCATTGCCGATGTTCCTAAGACCCGACTCCGGCTGAGGGTGTGTCCAGTTATTTGTATCGAATTCGATTCTAGCTTATATTGGTTATGCACTTGCAATGTTCGAGTTTAGGGTTCGGATTTGGGATTTAAGATTTATGATTCGAGGTTCGAGATTCAGAGTTCAAGGTAAAAAAAAAGATACTAAATTTATGTGTCAATTACTGAAATGTTATTAAATAATTGAAAAATGATCATAGATGATGTGGTGGGAAAGGTCTATAAAATAATTTCTCCTCCATTCATGGACGGATCTAATTTGATGTTAGTGATTTTATAATTAAATCATCCAAAATGCATCATAAAAAATTTAATAAATATATTTATTAAAAAATCATATAAAATTTAAATGATGCTTTAGTTGCAACTATAAAATTAAAAGTTTGATTATGTATAGTGTTCTTGGTTCAAATATCATCCGGAATAAAGCTTTATTAATTTATAAAAATATAAAAACTAAAAATAAAAGCACACTCGTAATAATATAATTTATTTTATAAAAATAAGGGTAAGTACACCCAAAATTACTAAACTATTAATAAATTTACGTTTCGATCACTCAACTTCAAAAGATTACAAAATAATCATCAAACTATTCGAAAATTTTCATTTAAGTCAATAGGCTGATAAAATTGTTGTTATATGGCTTTTGCACTACCTACACAAACATAAAGCTTTTCGTTCTTTTTTCTTTTCTCTTCTATAATTTAGTTTTTTTTCCGTGAAACAACTTTAAACATCATAGGTTTGCAAACTAAAATCCAAACAACTTTGAACGTTACAAATCTACAAACCAAAATCCAAACAATTTTTTTCTCCAATCTCTGACACTGACCGTTACACCGACTTGGATCTAAAGTATGTTCTTCTACTTGTCAATGGGTACTGATCCACCGTACCAATTGTCGAATCGCAACTTGGAGCTCACTAGATGGATTAAAAAAAACCTTAACAACTCAGTAACTTAAATAAAAACTTTCGAATAGTACAGTAATCATTTTATAACTTTTTGAAGTTGAGTAATCAAAATATAAACTTACTAATAGTTTAATAACTTTAGATGTACTTTACCCTAAAAATAATGGTTTTTTAATAATTTTTCAACTAAATTAAGACTCAGTTGATTGATGACACTAACTCACTTAAGTATTTTATTATATGAATAATGTAGATCTAATATAAACAAAAAAGAACTCTAATATGATATTCTGTTTTTTTTTTTTTTTACAAATTAGATTCAATTATCAATACAGAAGGTACATAAATGTTTGTAATTTGATTCACATGCTTTAAACATACTCCATTTTAAGTTCAAACTAGTACTTCATGTTAGAAATGATGTCTAAACTAATATAAAGGCTAATATTTTAAGGACTCAAATAAAAAAATTTAAAATTTATGATTCAATTTAAAATCTAGAATTGATTTTAGAAAAAGAAAAAAAAAACATAGATGGTATGCTAACCCAATAATTGTCACAATTGCTAAATAAAACTCTTAGGGTAAAAGGATTGTGAGTTAGATTGTATTTTGCCTCATTTACTTAAAAAATGAGCAAACTATTCATTGTACGTTAGATTAAAGAGTAAATTGATCATTTTGTTAAAAGTTTCATCTATTCATACTGTTAAAAGGGTTTTTGTATATCAGTATAATGTATACGTAGAACATCACATGTTATTGTTTGATTATTTTGTCAGCTAAGTTAGCTTTTAAGAATACAGATGGATGAAATTTTTAACTGAAATTACCAGTTTGTTCTTTGCTGTAACATAAATGAACTAATTTGTTATTTTTTGAATAAATGAAATAAAATGTAATCCGACTTTTAATACAAAAACTTTCATAGTATTTATACCCACTCTTAGATTTTATACATATTTTATTTATGAAAAAAAACCCTGAATAATCTAAATTATCAAACTAAAATAAAACAATTTAAAAAAAAAACCTTCCTAAATTTAGTATTTTTTAAAGAAAATAAAAAAAACCATTACCTAATTTCGATTTCCTTTTGGTTTAAGATTGACTAGTCTTTTTTAAACTATGAAACCATGAAATACCACTGAATTAACGCAAGTTTTGCTTAACAACAAAATTTTCTGTCCTAATTCTTTACCTTTTTCTTCTCACCACACCCCCACTCACAGAAACATTTGTCAAAAACAGTCCAATTTGTCCCTTTTTTTTAATTTTAATTTTTTTTGTTTTTTTATAAATTTTCCCATAATTTTCACTTTTTTTTTCTTTTTCCCATCTCCAGCAAGAAAACAACAGTTTTTTTTTCTTTCTTTGAATTTAGAAATTCTTTTGTTTTTCTTATTGAAAAATGAATAGTTAAACTTTAAAAAAAATATTGTCCTTTTCTTTTTTTTCCATATGTTGCATGCATGAGTTAATTAATGCAATTTCTACAATATTCAAACAAAAATTTGTTCTCTTTGAAGGTGAGATATTTCATCATCCCCCCCACCCCCCAAAAAAAAAAAACTAGCTGGGAAAAAAGTTCAGTTCTCAGAGAAAATAAATGTTTGGATGCTAAGAAAGTTTGGTTTTTTTTTTCTTTTCTTTTTTGGGGTTTCAGATTTAAAGGTAGGTGCTTTAGTTTTAGACCTTAAAGCCAAAATGGCAGCAAACAACAAGATGAAGGGCCTGTTAAAAGGCCTTAGATACATTTCTCAAATATTTGGTATGCTATTCCTTTTGCTTGTCACACTTCTTATTCTTTAATCCATTTAGATAAATTATATTAATAGTCACCTAACTATGTCAAATATTACAAAATGGTTATTTCACTATTTAAAATTTTTAAGATTATGTAACAACTTCAACCCTTAAAATTTAGATATTATTTCAATTTAATCTTTATTTTAAAATAATTTAACCCTCAACATTTACACATTATGTAATTTGGTCTTTTTGTAGTTTTATTTTTTTATATCCTTTCACATAAAAAGTTAAAAAAAATTATCAGCTAAAATTGATCGAAAATATCCCAAAAATGAAAACATAAAAAAAATTTTCAAGATAATAGTTTTTATCTTTTCTTATTCTTTTAAAATTAACTCTCAATATCACAAAGAAAAATTATGTAAATATTGAGGGCTAAATTTGTTAGAATAAATTTAAATTGATTTAATGTATAAATGTTAAGGATTAAAGTTGATATTATATCAATTTTAAAAGCTACCAAATTAATTTTTTATTATTAATTTAATGATTGGTGACTAAAAATTTTTTTGAATAATTAAATAATTATTTTATAACTTTTCTAATTGAGTAACTAAAAATATTACTGAGCTGTTTTTTTATTTGCTTAATAATAACAAAAAAAAAGGGCAAAATTTAATGTTGCAGATGATGAAGATCAACAGCCTGAAATGCAGATTGGTTTGCCAACAGATGTAAAGCATGTAGCTCATATAGGAGCTGATGGCCCATCTGTAAATTCTAATGCACCCAGCTGGGTAATACTATATAACTACCACTACTATGACTTTATTATAAATTGACCCGTAAATTATATCTTAATTTGTGGATTGGTCCTTAAAATTTTTGTCTCTAGTCAGAAGCGATACTTAAACAATAACTTTAGTCTCATCGTACCCAAAGTGTGTTATATTCAATAAAATGTTCCACATGTCGTATTTTTATTGGTTAATATTGCATCCAAAGTAAAATACCCACTTTGACTAAAAAAAGTTTAACAATTAATTTGAAAATTCGGGTATGGTTTAGGGGCCACTTTACTAATAAAGCATTGTATGATTATTGATATAACTTTTATAGAGTAAATTACATAAATACTCATCTAACTATTAGTATTTTTTTTGTCACCCAATTATGAAAAGTTAAAAATTATCATGTAACTATTAGTGAATTTCTTTTTTGATCACCCAACTACGAATCGTTACAAAATGGTCACCCAACTATTCAATTTTGTCTTTTTTTATTACTAGCTTGCAAATGGTGGCAACTTTTAAAATTGCCATAATAACAACTTTAACCCTTAACATTTATACATTGTGTAATTTAGCCTTTTTGTAGTTTTGCCTTTCTTTGCAACCATTTCACCTAAAAAGCTAAAAAAAGAAGAAACAATTTTATCTACTAAATTTGATTGCAAATGTACCCAAAAAAATAGAAACACCCAAAAATCCAAGATAATAAGTTTCATCTTTTCTCATTCATTTAAATTAACCCTCAAATTCATAAAGAACAGTAAAGTTGCAAAAAGAAAAAGACCAAATTACACAATGTATAAATGTTGAGGGTTGATTTTTTTAGAATCAAGATTAAATTGATATAGTTTATAAATATTGAGGGTTAAAGTTGGTATTATGCCGATTTTAAGAGCTGCCACTGTTAGTAAGCTAATGACCAAAAAGGCAAAATTGAATAGTTGAGTGATCATTTTGTAACTTTTCATAGTTTGATGACCAAAAAAGAAATTTACTTATAGTAAAGTGACTTTTTAATAATTGGATGAACAAAAAGGAAACTCACTAATATTTGAGAGAGTAGTGTAGTTTACTCGAAAGTTTCTTTTATTATGATTATAACAAAAAAGGAAATTGTGAAAGTGCAAACATGATTCATATAAAATGCAGATGAATGAGTTTAAATCAGCAGCACCAGGAGCACCTAATTTAGCTAATGGAGGAGAAGGTGCCAAATCTGTCTCACAAGGTATACCATATATTGGTTCTGGGTTAATTGTATCAGACGTCCTCAAACTATAATCCAAAATTTTAGTTGATAAAAAAACTTCAAAATGTTTCAATTAAGTTCTCAAGTCCTTTTCATCGATCTAAACATTAGATTAAATGTTAAATGCTAGCTAAATTTGATGCATAGCATATTTAAAACGTGAAATCAGACCGTAAATGCATGTATACTTAATGCATAGAACAACTTAGATTTGACACTTTTAAAAAATAACCTTCCTAAATTTTTATTAATAGTTGTTTTAACATGTCAAATCCAAGTAGAGTCGAAGCCAAGAATTGTATGATGGAGAACCAAAAAGATTAAAAAGTTTGGGAGGGGCCAAATCTAAAAGTTCTGCATTAAAATGGCTTAGATTGAAAATTTAACATCCAATATGGACCAAAAATGTAGTTTTTCCCTTTAACAAAGAAGTTAACAACAATTAAATTGAAGTGTTAATATTGAAAAGGACTAAAATTGCAATTCTACCGTTTAATCAAAAGACCCAAGCCTCTACACCTAGACCCAAGAAGGTACTCGTGCTTGTAATTTGATTTAGATGTTTTAAACACACTTCACGTTAGATTGAAATTCAGTCCTAAATTGACAATTAGATCTAGGAAAGGACGTGATTGATCCTTTGGGATTCACTTAGAATGGCAATAATTTAAGGATGTTCGTTGAATTAACCCACTATTGTTTTTTGTTTTTTGACAGATAAACCAGAAGTGGGTAAATCATCAAAGCGAAGTTCATCTACAAATGTAAACGGCACCGGAGATTCTTCATTAAAAGAAAAACGTGACAATATCTCACAAATCCAAACCTCATCATCAACAACAGATAAACCAGAGCAACCCAAATCATCTAGGCGCACTTCATCTGCAAACGGAACAGATCCTCCATTAAAGGAAAAACGAGATAAAAATTCACAAAGTACCCAAAGTTCTTCATTGTCAGATATGCCCGAACAACCCAAATCATCAAAACGCAGTTCATCGACGAACGTGAAATCCAGGGTGGAAGATACAAAGGAGAAACGAGATAAACCTAAACACTCGAAGAAGCCATCGAAGAACTCTTCTTCAGATACTGTTAGCAAGCCTAAAAAAGCACCCAAAGATCCGAGTGAAACCACTGAGTCGAACTCGGAAGACCTGCCGAAGAAAAGCAGTCGTCGGAAAAAGACGAAAGACGGCGCCGTTAGTGGAACAACCAAGCGGAACCAGATCCAGGATTTGGATTCCGGGTCGGAGTTTGGGTCCGAACCTAGAGATGGTTCGGGTTTTGTAGATGGGGAAGAAGGTACAAGAGAAACTTATATATATATATTGTTTGCTTTAGCGGAAACCAAGAGGAGATTACACCTTTTTTTTATATTGGATTCTTTTTCTTCTTTCCCACCTTGGGAAAACCTTGTATGATAAAACAATCCATCGGAACAACTTGTTTGAAACTTGGAAATTAAAACTCAGTTCTGCAATCTGAATTCCATAACATTGTTATAGGGTGAGTCACTGAGTCTACTCAGCCGAGTTAGAGGAAGAAAACAATGAGCTTTATAAAAATTGGAAATATCTGTCATTTACTTCTTGAGGTGATTTCCTTTAGCTTTAATTGCGTTTGGCCTATTGTTTTTCTTTTTATATATAAAATATACGTTTTGGCTCGGAATTAACCGTAATTTTTTATTCACATTTAGATAATTAAATTTATTTTGATTCTTGAAAAATAAAAATAGTTTGATAATCATCACTCGAAAATTAAAATTTTTATATAAATTTTCAAATGATAACGTGGTACAATTTTTAAGCGTCACATATAATATTATAATAATTAAGTTAATAGTTGAACCGATTCGATATTCTCAATTCAATCAGTTCAACTATTAAACCAACCATAAAAAAATAATTAATTAAAATTTTAAAGTTTTTATCCTAGCTTTTTTTTGCCTATTTTCCAGTGATTTCTGATTCAATCGGATCGATATATCAATTGATTCTCGGTCCAATTGATCCGACCGACCCATCTAATCATGTTCCAAGAACATCGGTCATATCATCAAATCTTGAAAAAAAATCCAGAGTGTAAACGAGAAAATAGATGCAAGTTCATCTTTGGCATGGAAATTTTAACAAATTTTTACAGTCAAAAGAAAGGAATCACCAAAATTCGGAACATTGGATCAAAGAAAAAAGATGGACTTTAGGAAATAAGGCCAGTAAAAACATCAACGTCATGAATAAAAAAAGTATCAACATTCGAAACAGAATTGACTTTTAAAAAAGTAACGCTCTTAAGAACATGAACATCACGAATATAAAGTTGTGGACGTTTAATTACAAAAATGGATAGTTTGATATAATTTTATATTTTACTTTTATAATTTTATTAATTTTATTAATTATTTCGGTTAAATGATGGCATGAATTTAGAAGAAGAAAAAAAACACCATTTCTAATTTATCATGTTGAGATCGATTTTGTGTGTGTTGAAATTTTGATCAATAATGCTAACTATTAAAACGAATTGATAAATGATATTATAAAAATAATAAAATTAAATTATGTTAATTTAAAATGTAAAGATTAAATCTTAAATTTGAACGGCAGTAAACTTCCTATATCCTAAAAGTTATTAAATCATTAATTAGATATGTCAAAAAGAAATTAAAATTCACTTAAATACTAATAGTATCGATCGACTTTATCCATCAATTTTTTCTTCGTTGTTTTCCATTTTCAAGAAAATGAAAATGAAAGGGCCCTTATTTCCTAAAACCAAACGCACACAAACAAAAATATGATGTGTATTTTCAATATTTGACAAATGTAAAAATAAATAATGGAACGAACCATTTACGGGAGTGTAAAACTTAAATGGTTTTGCGCCCTTTTGTAAATTTTTATATATTTAATATTTTAACAGTCCAACTATTGGATTTGTCAAAATATTTGTACTTATCATGCATGTAAATTTTTTAATTAATTTAATAACTCAATCATATCGATCTAAAATCTTGTCTATATTAATATATATTTGACATTTGAAAGTTTTTTTTTACATAAAATAAATCGTTAGAAATTTTTAATTTATGTCAAATATGACATATGACCGTTGAATTTATCAAAATATTAAACGTATAAAAAGTTATAGGAAATATATAAAATCATTTAAGGTCTCACTAATAAATAATAGGCGTCAAAAAAACCTCTAAGAAAATGTAAAAAAAAGACCAATTAAGGCCCTATATTAAATTCTCACCCAATTAAGTCCTTACTGTTAATTAAAATAATCAATTAAGTCTCACCGTTAACAATTTTTGTCATTGACCACGTTGACCATTAAAATAAATTGATAGACCAATCAGATGGTGACATGTGGTAGCTTCTGGTTTAATCTAATATTTTGCTCATAAAAATGATTAAAAAGTCATAAAAGATTATAAAAATCATAAAATTATCGAATATTAAAATTATTAAAACATATGAAAATTAATGTAAACTTATAAAAAATATTATAAATATTATAAAAATAAATTTTAATAAATTCTAAAAGAATTTAAAAAATTAATAAAATATATTTAAAGTTTTATAAAAACATATTAAAATTCTATAAAAATTATTAAAAGTATAAAAAATGATATAAACTTATAAAAATTATAAAAAAATCATAAAAACTTGAATTGGACTGGATCATTTGGTTGGGTCGACTAAATTGGAATTGGCAAGGCTATTGGTCCGAAGGAAGCTATTAGATTAATTGACCTGAGAACCGGATAGTTGATCTGAGAAATCGGTTCCATAGCCCGTTTTTCAAATCAATTAGCCTAATGGCTTTTTCCAGATCGATACCCTTATCAATTTCGGGCTAACTGATCCGATTCAAGTTTTTATGATTTCTTTATAATTTTTATAAGTTTATATCAATTTTAATATTTTTTTACAAATTTTTATTATTTTTAAGAATTCTAATACTTTTTTTAAATAACTTTTTTTAATTTAATTTTTTTAAAATTTATTAGATTTATTATATTTTATAATATTTTTAAATTTTTATAATTTTAATAGTTTAGATTAATTTTAATAAAATTTTTTGAAAAATATATTAGATTAAACCACAAGCTGTCACATGTCATCATTTAATTAATTGGTTAATTTATTTTAACCGTCAACATAATTTTTTAATTACATTTTGAGAAGGGCTTTTTTGGCCAATGTAAGTAACTAATTTGTCAACAATGTGATTCGGTATGGAAAAAAAATTGTCAAAGAAATCAAACTTATTTAATAAGCTATGAAAACAACGTTTATCATACCTACTTATACATCCTTACAAAGTCAATCCCATTAATTCCAATATCAACACCTTTAAAATAATATTTTTTACAAAATTAAAAACTCTTAGCCTTCTGTTGTTTACATTCCAAAATAAATAAATAAATAAAACTCAAAAAACTGAAACCAGGTTGACTCAAATATCCTCAATTTCATTATGGGCCCATTCAATTGTCTTCTTTAATAAAATAGTTCACTGATATAATAAGTTTTTGGCCACTCGATCGGTGATTCAGTGGAGAAATTATATGTCATAGGTAAGGGATTCAAACACCATCAAGATCGAAAATGTTGGGTGGTTGAGGGGACAGGCAGAGACCTTAACCTTCCCAAATGATGGGTGGGTGTGCATCCACATACAACCCATTGCCACAAGGCACTTCCCCAAGTTCTTTTACCACTCAACTGGTGTTTCAGTGGACAAAGATCTTACGACTATGTGGTGACTTCAAGGTCATAGTTCACGAGTTCAAACCCCAAAGGCGAAAACACTCACCTCCCTCCCCTTACTAGACAAAACCCGACACGATCCGGAGATAATACTTACCATTGTTGGGGGTTTATCCGATTACCCAACGAAAGACTTCTATCGAACGAGTGGAATCGCTCAACAATTCTTATTTACATTTATGTGCCTACAGGGAAAGGAATTAAAAACCAGCGTTTTTTTTTTAAATAAAAGGAAACAAAATGTGCATGCATGAGAATTTAACTTTTTAACGTAATCGAAAATGGAAAAAAAAATTTCGGAAATTCATTGCGCATTATTCATTCAGATCATACACTAACAACATCAGATGTACATGCATGAATGCATGCATCTCTCATGCATACATTCAAATTTAAAAAGCAAAAACAAAAAAAACCAACTAAACTATTGAGCTATGGCTACGTACTCCACAGAGACAACTTCAGTTGAAATATGGAGAAAAGAAAATAAAATACAGCGAAAAATTAAAAGAAAACTGTGGCCAATGAGGTGTCTCCACGTGTAAGGAAACAGTTCACATCTGTAAGAAACGGGCGAGTTGGGTCGGGTTGACGATGCCCGGTATGTGGGCCCCATCTGTCTTCAGCAAACTCGCCACTTCGACGTACCTTTGACGCTTCTCCTCCCTTGGCTTCGGCTCGGCGTCGGATCTCTGGTTCGGAGCCGAGTCTTCTCCGATTCGCTTTCTGGATTCGGCCGAAGTTTGTTGCGGTCGAGCCAGGTCCCACGTTTGGCCGAACAGCGTCCCGTGAGTGAGGAACTCGTGGGCCAGGTATCCAGCCAGGAGCTGGTTGGAGAGACCCGGCTGGGAAGCGGCTTTTTCGTAGCCGGCTAAGGAAACAGCCGGCTTGGGTAACTTTGTGAGTGGTGGAGGGTTTAACCGTTTGATGTCAAAATCGTCTCTCTCTTTTCGTTTGTTGTTGGGCATGGAAACCCGACGGGGCGGTAAACGCATCGTTTTGGTATTCATGATTCCGCCTTTTATGGTACATGCCACGTCAGAAAAGAAAAACTACTATAACTAAAAGACGGAATAAAATTATAAAAATAACCCCGTATTTTATTTTTTATTTAAAAAAAAGAGTTATTAGGGTAATAACAGGCGGAAAAAATGGCGAAGAGTAAAAAAGTTAAAAAAAAAACAAAAAAAAAGTTAAATAAAAAAATTTTAACAGTGGCCGGAATCTGGCTTTTCAAATGAAAAGGAAACAAGAAAAAAAGAGAGAGAGAGAGAGAGAGCGAATGAGAGAGTATTTTCTTTAAAGAGAGAAATCAAAAAGGGTGGATAGAAAAGAATGGAGTGCATCACGTATGTATTTATAGGGAAGGGTTTGAAATTTGGCCCTTGAGATAAAAAAAAACTACAAAATTGCCATCGTTTAACTAAATTACAAAGTTATCCTCAATCGTGGTCTATCTCGTTCTACTTTTTTTTTATATTAGAAATTATTTATTTTGGAAATTTAGTATATTTAATTAAACTAATTATTTGAATGAAGAGGAAGAAAATATTTAGAATGAAATAAATTAAGTGATTTTTTTTTATAATTTAACCTCATGGAAAAGGGAAAATGAGGACAAGATGGGAAGAGGAAAGAATTCTTGTTTATTATTTTTCAATAACCAAAAAAAAACTTTTTTAAAAAAAGAAAAATTATTGTTATTAACTTTAATTTTCATTTGGCATCCTCTATTTCATGTGCTAATATTTATGATTCTTTTTGGTTATTGAAAAATAATAATTTTCTTATAAACAAAAAAAATATTCAAATCTATAACATATATAAAAACAGAATAAATTGCTTTACTATAGAATGGTTAGCTTAAAGTGCAACACGTGGCTTTCTTTTCTTTTCTTTTTTCCCTTATTTAGTTGGTTGGATATCCATTATTATATTTAATGAATTATTAATATAATTAATATTATTTTTTTTAAAATTTTAATAAAAACTTTAAATTTTAAGTAATAAATTATTTTAAAAAATAATTTTTGATATTATTTTAAAGTAAGCAATAGAATAAAAAATTACGAATTATTTCTGAACTCACCCATAAACACTTCTAAAATCTTATTAAATTAAAAAAATACTAAATATATTTGTTCCTTATATTTTTAAACTTAATTTCATAAAAATTTAATTAATTCATTTGATAGCAAGCTATATATAATTATTTTAAATTAAAAGTTTAAACTTTCAATAAAAAGGACTCAAAAGAGACAACTTCAATTTTTTTTCTACATAACTATGTGTAGTATACCTTTCCATCACTAAGAATTAATTATTAAGGAAATTAATAATTAATATTAATAATAGTGCAAAAAATATAGTTAACCCTTTCTATAACAGTTATATTTATCTGCTCAGATTTTTCCTGTTATAGAGAGGTGATCGTTATACACTTATAACTGTGTGTTGTTATATAGAGATAATCGTTGTAAGTTTACCATAGAATTTATATCATGAATTTTCATCAAATAAAGAAAGTGAGAATTATGTTCAGAAAATAAATAAAGTGGGAATCAAATCAAAGGCATATAATAGAGGCTTGCATTATTATTTTTATGCATATTTTATTTTACATTCTTTTTTGGGTTTAATCATTATTTAGGATATTATTCAATTTTCGATGTAAAACTTTAGGGTGCTCTCGATGGACTAGTTCGTCTCAAAAGAAAGGGTTTTAACAAGGCATTGATTTATACAAATAATCTAAAGATTACCAATATTTTCCAAGACAGGCAATTGGTGGAGCCCACTTCGACTTTGGTGAGAAGGATTTATTAGATGCTAGCGTCTACATATCAATGAAATATCAAACACATCTCAAAGGAGAGAAATCAAGTGGCTGACTGCATTGTCAAGATGGCTTCTCATTTGTCTACTGAAGTGCAAGTTTTTGAAAACATTCTTGCAAAACTCGAAACACTTTTACATGTTGACAGGGCTAATGGCTCTTTTTTCTAGCTCATGATAGTTTAATATAATTTCCTATTGTATTGTTTTTTTTTTTGAAAAAAAAACATGATTAATTTACCTTGATTGTATTTTAAAAGAATTATTTATAGGTTAGACCGTTGAAATTCACCAAATTTGTTTTTATAAAGTTCATAAATCTAATAAATTCAATTAATCAATATGAGTTATGAAATTAAAATAATTATTTTACAATGAGTTACTAAATTCAAGTAATCAATTTATAAGTTTATGATGTTCCGAATTTATAGTAGAATATTTAATTAGGAACATAATAGTTTCTTAAATTGATATATTTAATTTCACTCATTGAAGATTGTTTTCAGTTAATAAAATATTATTGATATATTTATTCACATGAAATTTAATTATTTTATTGAAATAATATTTTAATTAAGATCATTTTCATTCGACAAATGATAATTAACAGGCTTTGCTTATATGAAATAACTATAAAATTACTTAAAAATTTAGATCATGTGTTGTTATAAAGAACTAATTTAATAAAGAATGTGATTCGTAACTATGGATGTTATTATTATAAGTGAAAAGTTATTATGGAATGTTAAAATAAAACATAAAATAGAAACTTGGCTATTATAGCGAAATGTTGTTATAGTGGAGAGCTGTTATAGAAATGATTGACTGTATAAAATTTTCATGGTTAAAATATGCTCCAAGTCTCTATACTATTTATTCATTTGTAATTTAGTCTCCTTACTTTTACTTTTAGGATTTTAGTCCCTTGGACTTTTTAAATTTTAAAATTAAAGTCTAATTGTTAAAGTCGCTAATTAAACTCTTCTATTAAATTTGTTGGTATGACATTTTGAAATAAAATAATACTTAGTAGACATATAACAAAAATCGACATTCTACTGAACTCAAATTTAACCAAAAATTTATAATGGTGTTGACAATTTAACTTGCATCTTTTGCCCTTCGGTGTTGGTTAAAATTTGAGTTTCAAGTTATTCAGTTAAAATTATTATTAAATTAATTATTCAGTTATGTATGAAAATGATATATTTTTATTGTAATTTTAAAATAGAAAATTGTCATATATATATAATGCTTAGAATTATATATAACACTTGAACTTATATCTTCCTGCATTGATAAGATAATACCAACTAGACTAAAATTCACCACTTTTTCTCTTTAAATATGGCCTCTAAATACAATCCTATAAAATCCCCTCATAATGAATAAGATTTTGCAAATCTACATCTTACATTTAAAACAAAATCCCTTAATGAGTTAATATTTGATACGTGTTGAACTCTTTTCTTGAAATATATTTTAATTTTAATATTATGTTGGGATAAATCTTAAAATTATACATAAACTTTGATTTAATGTGTAACTGTATACATGAACTTTATTTTAGTGCAATTATACACGTGAAATTTTAATTATGATTCAAATATATACTTGAAACTTTAATTTTGATTTAATCACACACATTTAAAGAAATAAATAGATAAATTTATTATATCAATAATTGCGTTAATAATTTACAAGAAGTGGATCAAATCAAAATTTCATATATAAAATTGCATATTAAATCATAGTTCATGTATAGTTTTGAAATTTATCCTGTTTTTAAATAGAAACATTTTATATTTATGCTTAAATTGATTTTTAACATTATCGAATTTATTTTAAAATAATTATATCCAAATTGCTCGAAATATAAAAAGGTAAAATTAAATTCCTAATAATTATTTTTTATAATTTTATAAACTTACAATTAATTATATTTTTAAATTATGTATTTAAAATTTGATTGTCAAGAGAATGATTTGGACATTCAACTACATGTCAACTTAGCATCTACATCTATCTATTTTCAAAGAAAAATTTAAAAATTGATTTATATTATTGTTCAGTTTAATGCGTGTAATAATTTATTCTAATGGTAATTATTTTTATAGTAAACAAAAAATAAAAATAAAAATATTCTCTCAATATTATATAGTAAACAAAAATAAAAATAAAAATCCCAATATTTTTTAGAAGTCTCAATCAAATTGAGCATTATTATTGAATTATTAATAAAGTGGTCTCAGTCGCAGCAGGCCTCGCGAACGACGCCGTATTAACGAGATGTTGCTATCTTCATTCTAAATCACGCATTTTATTTGGTAAAATATAATAGGAAAAGGACAAAGCTGGCCCTCTTGTTTCACGAGTTATTAAAAAAAATAATTGTTATGTAATTATTTAAATAGTTCAAGAAAAAAAAAAGTTGATCTGCCCATCAATTTAGAATATATCTGGATAATTATTTTGTACCCAAAAATAGATTAAAGCACTTATCATTTCAAAATAGAAATATCTTATTTTTATGAGTTTTTATTTTTTTTAATAATTTAAAACTGATTTTTTTTGTAAATAAAAACAAAGTTTAGAGAACTAAACTACACTGATTAGTTCAAACATGCCTTTAGACTTATCATTATCAAAGTCTTCAATTAAATTGAAAGTGGCTTCTGCTAACATGTTGACACCCTCCGAATCACTTTGTAATATTTTGGTAATCCGATCTGCAACCTGATTAGGCTCTCTAGGAGCAAGTGTTACCACTCAATGTTCGTTATTCTTTAGCAACTGTTAAATCTACCTAACTAGAACTGACGTCAAAGTATTCGAAGTTCTCATCTGGAATGTATGAACTACCTCTAGGTTATTAGCTTGGATCAAAATCCTATCCAAACCTCGGCCTGATTTTAAAAAATAAAATAATATGACAAATGGGCTGACTTTTTATCAACTCATAATTTTGACTAATTAATGGGACAACAAAATTGAAGTATAGAGTATAATTGTAAATTAAATTATTACACATTCATTGAGCGTAAAAATAATTATATTTATGTCAATTGAATCTTAATTCGATTGACATAAACATTGTTATCATTGCAAGAGGATATGGGTTGGAGTTCGTTGAAGCGTATTATCCTTTTATTTATCAGTTGAGGGAGGGCTATGAGTAGTTCTAGGCATTGTGTCAAAAAGAGCAAATATAATCCGAACCTATAATGAGATTATTCAAAAAAATTATATTTATAAAATAAATTAAGAAAATAATGGGACTATAATGAGATTATTTAAATTATTTTTTATAAAATCCATATAAAATATAAAAAATGTATTTTTATATATTTAAAAAAAATACCCTCATATTAATATTTATCATTTTTTAAAAATTAGGCTTTTAAAGTTTATTTCCTAAATATACCTATGTTGATAATATTATTGTATAATTTTTACTAATAAAAATTACATATATTTTTTCTATCTATTAATACGCTGGCAGCAAATAGAGCCAGTGGTAGGTATGGTTCATACTTCGTACAGGTTGGTATTTGGTTGTCCAAAATGTTATTCCAATACTAACTTTCATTAAATATATATTTACATTTATTAGTAGTTAAAATATGGAACTCGAAATCTCTCAAGTAAAATTTGGAGTTGAATTTTTGCGGATAAACAATAATATTAAAAAAAATATTAGTTCGATTTAAGGTCTATTTTAAATTTAATCGAGACTTAATATGATTATAAAATATTGAAAAGTCTAGAAAAAATATATAAATTAAATATAATTTTTTTATTTTATAAAAGTAAAAGATTCCAAGTATTTTTTTTCCTAAAAAATGGTATAAGAAAAAAACTTGAATCTTAGGTTTGCTTAATAATCAAAAGCTTTTGATGCTTTTCAAGCCTTGCAATTTAGATCATTGAAGACCGACCAATCGGGCGGCTCACATGAGGGATATTACCATTTTTTTTTCACTTTCTTGAAGAGCACAATATTTTTGAGTGTACATGAATGTTGCAACCTTTTTTAGTATTTAGATTTAGGGTTGGTTTAAATGAATGGTGCGTTTATGTACGGTTAGTATAAAAATAGTAGTGGCGATGAGATTAGATATTGTAGGGTGAGACAAAAAATAAGTTAAATACACCGCATTGCACCGCTTTATTTGATCTCTATAATCACTTAATGGTAATGAGGAATCTCAGCATATGTGTGGATTTAATGTAGGGGCGAAGTTAGAAAAATATTTTAGGGGATCAAAGATGAATCATAATTGTTTGGAATGACAAAGTGAAATTTTATCAATATACTGATATATAATTTCATAAAATTTTAAGGGGCTAAATGGTCAAGTCCGTTGCTTGCCCCCTTTTGTCTTTGCCATTAGTTTGATTTGAATTTTTTTATGATGAGTTAGTTTGAATTGAGTTAACTGTTCAATTTAATGCTTATAACGATTATTTTAATTGTAATTGTTGATATAGTAGTAAGTTATAACTTTTAAAAAATATTAGATGGTCTGTTTCTACTCCAAAAGCAAGGATACGATGAAGTCGTCATCTAATCTGATAATCTTGAAGCCGTTGTTGCTATTAGCAATAGAAAACTTGAAGGATCAAACTCTACTCTAGTTAGGCAGATTCGACAGATTCTATCGGTCGAAGAGAGGTGGTGCTTAAGACATGTCTCCAAGGAAAATAATAAAATTACAGATGTATTAGCAAAAATGGCTCTCTCAAATGTTAAAGGTTTGCACATGTTCAAAGAGCCCCTACGGAGACTCAAGAAGTCATAATAGAAGAAAATATTAGAGGTAATTTACTTAAGAATAAGGTTATGTAATCTTTTGCTTATTTCACCAAAAAAATATTATTATATGTGCAATTTGTGGTTTTATGACCAAATATTTTATTTTGTATGAGAAAAAATTAATTAACATGAAAAATGAAACTATTCTAAAATTTAAACAGACTAATATAATCAGAAAGTCAAACCGAATTAACTAATTGAACCAATTTAATAAAAACTACACGTTATCTGCCATATGCAATTGTATGTGTAGATTTCAGAGTCTCACCATATGTGAGGTTTTAGTCCAAATTAGTTGGTATTGTTTAAATTTTTACAAATTTTAATTCGTTTGTGCTATAATAATCTGGTTTTATTTATTTGAACATCTTTATACCTAATTATGTTGTAATTGTTTGATTCTATTTGTATTTTTACTTTCATTGTGCCACTCTAAACTAAAAAAAAATAGTTGGGAGCTATAATACTAAAATAATATCACTAAATAAATAAATATTTAATATAAAAATATTTAAAAATTTATTTAATAAATCACTTTTCTGATTTTTTTTATTTAAAATAATAAAAATTGGAAGGAAAAAATTTTGCTTCCTTGAAAGATGTGTGGTGTAACAAGGCAGACTATTAGGTGTGGCACACATTTTGCATGTTTTTTATGCTTCAATTTTATCTCATCCAATATTGTCTTGCTCCGAAAATTGTAAAATTCTCCTTTAATATTTCAAAAGTTAATAATTTAATTTTTACCTCTCGGATATAAAATTCTTGGCTTCAATGTCATAAAAAATGGGCTTTAGTTTATAAAATTAAAATGAAATTATAGTTTACTCTTCAAAAATTATTAAATTAATATAATAGTAAAATTATATCTTTATTCTAGTGGAAAAAATATATTTCAATTTTAATTTTTAAAAGAATTTTTAACTTCGTCATATGTACTTTTATAAACGTCAAATTTATTACCGTTCCACTATTAACATGCTTTGCCTCATTATTCACTCCGCTCTATTATGAAGGGAAATCTTGAAAATTATTACCACTTCCATGGATATTGGATGCTTCCATCCTCACTTTAATTTTTAATTTTTAAAAGCAAGTAAATATTTAAATATAATTCTTCAAGAAAATATTTAAATATAAAATATACATGCTTTTTCTATAATACATTTTTATCCTTTTAATAGTTATAAATATACAAGGGTAAAATAGTAATTTCATATAACGGAGCAGGGTGGGGCAGGGCAAACCATTACCATTTACCATAGACAATCCATACCCATTGTTCCCATAAAAAATTCACTTGCATCTACTTTTCAAAAAAAAAAGTTTCATTTACAATGGATCGATTCAAAATATTTGGGATAGTTAGGTTTTACTATCTTTAATAAACTTGTTATACCTTAATAGAGTAGAACACGTGGCAGGTTGTTCAACGGTTTGCGAATGTCCCAGTCCACAACTAACTCCCCACGAAGCACCCTTCGCCAAGGCCACATGGGCTTAATCGTGTCATACAATCTTAAGCACATAGGTGTCAGACTAAGACAACTTACAACGTAAGCAAAATCAAACAACACATACCTTGACGACAATTGACCTATACTGACATTGACACTTAGCTAGCCCGTACAACCATGCGCAGCACTACGAGACAAGGGACGACCTACTATATTAACCTAGGTGCACAAAGAAGTAAGGGATCCTTCTCATTCCATCACTACTAGTGTCTTTTTCTCTTTATTGTTTCTCTTTTCCCTCAAGATAGAAAGAGAAATAATTAAACATATGATTAATAAAAAAAGTAAATTCATTTAGGAAAAAAATTGCATATCCAATTTCATTAGTTGATTTAGCAATTCACTAACGGTGTTAACACCAGGTACCATAATAGAATACGTATTGATAGTTCAAGTACCACATTGAATATTTTATAAAAGCACATGTACCAAATGTGACATTATCCCAATAATTTTTATAAATATTAATAACCCAACACTTTAATATCAAAGCACAAAAGTAAACCCCTTAAACCCACAGCTATATATTAATTAAGAAGGTTTTTTTTTTTTTTTAAATTAAGCTGCCAAATTCCTAATGGCCTAAACAACTTTAGCAGTCTCCTCTATGAGCAGACACATGTTAGGCAAAAACTTTAAGTAATCACTTAAAATCTCTAATAATAATTAAACCAAAAATAATTGCACAATATGGTTGCCATAATTAAAAGGGTTGCTTTTTATTCATTGCCCATTTAACCAAGCCACTAAGATGCATTTATTTGGTAACAAGAAATCTTAAGAATCTTTCTCTTTTTATTTAAACCATGGATTAAGTCTTTGAAATGCTAAGAATGAAGCAAATTGCATTTATATCTTATACAAAGGGGTTTCATATTTCAATCTCCACCATTCTTTACCTTTTTCTTTTATGTAATTAAAGGTGTACATGATTGGGTCAATTTTAAATTGGGTCCATATACAATATCAATATTATATATACTCATTTAAGTTTAACTTGAAATAGTCGATTGAGTGGGTATTGTTGTCAATGCAAGATGATGTGAGTTTGAGTGCGTTGAAGTGCATTATCCTTTTATTTATAGGTTGGGGAGGGGTTATGGGTAGTTCTAAGCATTGTGTCAAAAAAATCAAATATGATCAGAACGTTAGAACATATAAAAAAAAGTCAATGTACAAATTAAAGAAACGAATACATATATTATTTTTCATATTGGATTAATATAATTATTTGTGTTTGCAATATATTAACATAAATGGTAATAATTCGATAACGTTGTTAATGATTTGTGAAAATTGAATTAAATCAAAATTTCATATATAAAATTGTACAAAATCGAAGTTCACGTATGACATTACACATTGGATCAAAGTTTATGAATAGTTTTGATATTTATCCCTAAATTTTGTTTAAATTTGTCTATATATATAAATGACTAACCCAAGTCCATTTAAATTTATTCATTTTAATATATATTTTATATATTTGTATATATATTTTTTAAAATTTTAAGAATAAACAAGTTATTTATTATATTTATTTTTTATATAATACAAATTACATTATGTATAAAAACTAAAATAAAACCAATATATCATAACATTGAAAAATTGGTTGGATTTGAATGGACTTAAATTTGAATATTTGAGCTTAAACCTAATCTATATTTAGAACGAGTTGGATTTTTATCTAAATTTATTTTTTAAATTAAATACTTTCGTACAAATCTTAACATAACAATATTTGAATGAATAGTTGTCTCTTTAACAAATCTAGTCGTAATGTATAAAAAAATCATATTAAAAATTTCAACCAAAAATTTTAAAAATTTTGAGTTTATTTATATTATTTTTAGGGAAATTATTAGTATACTGCGAGTGAAATTTTTAGATTCTAAAGTATCATAAAGATAGTAAAATATTTAAAAATATATTTAAAAAAACACATGTCATATTTTTAAATCTACTTGAAAAATACAAAAAAAATATACTGACAGTATATTAAATACTTCCCTTATTTTTGTACAGTACTTAAAACTTTTAACTAAATTAATGTTCTAAATTAATTGAGCATTAATTCAATTAGAAATAGATAAAAAAGGATTTTATATACAAAGTAATTTATATTATTAGGAGATATTTTTTATATTTATGTATAAAATTAATAAAAATTCGCATAAAATTTAAGACGATATATTTTTCAACTTCCAACATTAGAGTAAAACTTTATTCAAAATTTACATAATATTTTAATAAATATATTTTTTATTGTTATTTAATTCAACAAAAATAAAAAAAGGGGCCAAAATAATGGGAGCGTAAGCTTCCCATGAACAAGATTTTTGTTCTCTTTGTCGAACTCTTTCAGATTGCTGATATTGTCGGCACTGTTTTTTTTTGTTCTTCATATTTATTTCAGAAAAAAATAAAAAACAAATTAAATAAAATGTCAATCAATCTGGTTAATAAGAGTCAAAATCCAGCACTAAAACATATGAAAAAAAGCATCCCACGTGATTAAGAATTAACCTACTTTATTTAATTCTCATTTTAATTATCAATATTCTTTTTCTTCTTCAAATCTTGAACCTCCAAATCTTCTTCTTCACGATCCAATTCACATTCCCATTTCTCTTTTTAAAGTTTAAATCTAAATAAATAATAAACGAAAACAAAGGGGCCAAAACAGTAAAAGAAAATTTTCAAAAGAAAGACAAAAAAAAAAGTTCTTGGCTATTTAGTTTTGGGTTGTTACTTGATTACTAATTTTGTTTTTTAAAGGTACAATCTTTAATTAAAGAAGGGCTTTGTTTGAAAAGAAACAGAGATGGGTGGTTTTGCTGTCGATGGCTTGTTGTCTCTTTGCTTTTTTTCTCTTTGGAAAAACAAAAGGTGAGCTTTTTTTTTGACTGATAAACTTGAGATGGACTTCATCATACAGTCATTTCTTTTGTAGAGTTTTTTTTATTGTTCATTGCTTGAATTTCTACATTTTTTTCTGGGTAATTTTATTGTCGCATTGTCTATAATCTATAATTGAGGAATTTGATTGGCTTTTTGATGAGAATTTTGAAATGAGGTTAGTGAAATATTGGTGGGTTTTTCATATTATTGAATAATCGTTTGTTTTATGTGGCAAAAATCTTGAAATTTACTGTTTATGGATAGTAATTTTTGCACTGATCATCATATTGTATCATGTAACCTAGTTATGAAATTTGTGTATTCTTTGGATCTTGTATTTAAGTTCTGTTGATGTTTTCTTTTTTGGATTCTTATGGCTATTTTGTTCCCCTGCTTGAAGATCTTGGATAGTGGTGAAACACTATGAGGAGCAGCATAAGGATTAAAAAGCCGAGACGAGGCGGAGTTTTTCGGGACTTGGGGCAGACAATGAAGTGTTTATGCGCCGGAGAGAAATTAATCAAAGTAGAACAGATGATACCTCCATCAGAATCCCTTGCCGTAGAAGATCGTTCACTGTGTGGTCATTCTTCTAAATTCAGTAATGGTGAGAACAAGCCAGATACCAGAAACATAGAAGAAGCTGAATTGTCGCTGCGTGAGAGTAGTTCACTGAATTACGAGGTTTGCTTCTTCAATTCTTTGCGACTAAGTTAAACATTCAGAATAAGTTTGTTGTTTATAAGTCCTTGGTGGTGGCACATTGGTTTTCCAATATGTCTATCGAAACTAACCTAATGGCTTCTCGAATCTGGTTTTCGGTACATTTTAGGTCGATTCATGCCTTTATTAAGGAGTTTTCTAATCTTCTCATTCTGTTGTAGGAACTTTCATACAGTATAAATATGTATTGTTTAGGCTTCTAGTAGTAGTTTAACTTTAAATGCGTGTGATATATGTTGTCTCTTTGACTGGTAACCCGGTTAACAGTTAGGATGCGTATAATTATGGTCATTCCTGCCTTTGCGTTTCTCGGTTTTATTTACTTTTCTTGCGAGCTAAGGTGTCTTTCCTATGCAGGAAGCTAGAGCATTGCTAGGAAGAATCGAATACCAGAAAGGAAATATCGAAGCTGCACTACATGTGTTTGAAGGAATAGATATCGCCGCAATAATTCCCAAAATGAAACTCAGCCTTACTCGAAAAGTTGAAAGGCGTAAGAGACAATCTCATGATTATGCTCCTCCACCAATGCCTGTTCATACCATTAGTTTACTGCTTGAAGCAATCTTTCTCAAAGCACAATCATTGCAACATCTCCAAAGGTTTCGAGGTAATGGTAACGATTTATGTATTTGTGCACCGATCTTACATTGGCTTTATTTGTTTTGTTTTATATTTGTGATCATTCTTGCAGAAGCTGCTCAAACCTGTAAAGTTATTCTGGACGTAATAGAATCTTCGTTACCGGATGGCTTGCCGGAAAACTTTGGTGCCAACTGTAAATTGCAGGAGACTCTAAACAAGGCAGTCGAGTTGCTTCCGGAGTTATGGAAATTAAGTGATGCTCCATTTGAAGCAATCTTGTCTTACCGGTGGGCGCTTCTTCATACATGGAATCTTGACGCGGAAACTACTGCAAGGATTCAAAAACATTTTGCCGTTTTTCTCCTGTATTGCGGAGATGAAGCTTGTCCCCCAAACCTCCGCTCGCAAATGGGCAGTTCATTTGTCCCGAGGAATAACATAGAGGAGGCTATACTGCTCTTAATGATTCTATTAAGAAAAGTTGCTCTAAAAAGAATCGAATGGGATCCATCAATTTTGGATCATCTATCTTTTGCTCTCTCCGTATGTGGTGATTTAAAGGCTTTGGCTAAGCAAATAGAAGAACTGCTTCCGGGGGTAATTAATCGCAAAGAAAGATACCGTATTCTATCTCTCTGTTACCACGGAGCAGGTGAAGATTCGGTTGCTTTGATTCTACTCCGAAAATTGTTGAACAGTAACGAGGATCCATGTTCTGTTCCAGCATTGATGATGGCATCAAGAATTTGCGGGGAAAAACCGATTCTTGCGGAAGAAGGGATTAGTTTTGCTCATAGAGCCCTTGAAAGCTTGGAGGATGAGTGCAATGAATTGGAAGGTACCAGTAACTTTTTATTGGGTGTGGCTTGTTCAATGCATTCGAAGTCCGTCTTATCCGATTTTGAGAGGGTTGCAATACAGTCCAAGGCTCTCCAGGCTTTGGAAAGTGCTCGGAAAATCACAAACATGAAAGATCCCAGTATTCTTTATCATCTTAGCCTGGAAAATGCCGAGCAGAGAAAGCTGGAAGCTGCACTTTATTATGCAAAGTCTTTGTTAAAACTAGAAGGTGGTTCTAACATTAAGGGATGGCTGTTATTGGCTCGTATATTGTCAGCTCAAAAACGTTTCTTGGATGGTGAAATTGTTCTTGATGCTGCCTTGGATCAAATCGGGAAATGGGATCAAGGAGAATTGTTGCGCACCAAAGCTAAGCTTCAAATTGCACGGGGACAACTCAAGAGTGCCGTTGAGACGTATAGTCAGCTTCTTGCCCTTCTTCAAGTACAGTGTAAAAGCTTTGCTTTGGGGAAGAAGCTTCATAAGGTCTGTTACGTGCTTAGCGTACTTTCTGTTACCTATATTTTAACTGGTTTTGAAATGGCCTATTAGCGTACGAATGAGGGAAGCTACGATTGCCGGTTTTGAAACTTACCACGTCCATTTCAACTTATGAAAAGCTCTTTATGTTCTTAGAACATTAAACCCAAGTTTGCATTGTATAATACCTCTTTTTTCTGTCATGTTTCGAGTGAAAATATTTTCAGGGAAACAACCTTTATAGCAACTAATCTTTTTCAAAAAATTGTGTACAGGATCATAGATTCTCTTTGACAAGTTTCGAACAAGAAATATGGCATGATCTAGCATATCTCTACATAAGCTTGTCACAATGGAGAGATGCCGAGATTTGTCTTTCGAAATCAAAAGCTATAAGTTCTTACTCCGCTGTTCGATTTCATGCCACTGGTAACTTTATAAACTTCCCCAAGATTTTTATCCTATTGGTATAGATAGTTAATTCTAGAGATTTTATTTTCCAGGTGTACTGTATGAGAGAAAAGGCTTGCTAAAAGAAGCTATGGAGGCGTTTTGTACTGCGCTGGATATCGATCCTGATCATGTCCCGAGCATGATATCTGCTGCTGCTGTGCTCAGACGAGTTGGTGGCCAATGCAATGCGGTCATGAAAAGCTTGCTGATGAACGCTCTTCGGGTCGATCAAATGAATGGGTTGGCATGGTATAATCTTGGTTTGCTTCATAAATCTGAAGAAGTTGGTTCATCAATGGAAGAAGCGGCTGAATGTTTTGAGATTGCTGCCATTCTTGAAGAGTCAGCACCTATTGAGCCATTCAGATAATTTTCACAGTTATCCCATTGTTGGTAAAAGTATTGTGAGGTTTTTGTACTAGGAGTCGGATTACATTTTGTCCCCTCTATTCAATAAATAGGTAAACTAGTTCCTGTACATTAGATTAAAGACCAAATTGGTTATTTTTGTCAAAAAGCTCATCCTTTTGTATGGTTAAAAATGCATGTACCTCGTGTTGACATACAAGGATTAATTTTTAACAGCAAAAATGGATGAAACTTTTAACATAAAAACTAGTTTACTCTTTGATCTAATATACATGGAGCAATTTACTCATTTTTTGAGTAGAAAAGTAAAATGTAATCTAAATCCATAATATTTTTACCCATTGTTCTATGTTGTTCTTAATATACTATCAAAATAACATTTTTTTGATCATTACATACGAAAGACTTTTTTTTTGAAACCCTCACACTTTTTGGGCTTATATTTTTTTGAGTTTATATTTTTGTCCAAATTCTTTTACTTTTTGGATGGGTCTTTGGGTCGGGTTGGGTGGCCTGTCTCATAAACAAATTTATTTGAGAATGATTTATAATCTTTCTTTCGAAAAAAAAAAAAAATCTCCCTTCTGATAGTTTCTTGTGGTTGCCATTCAATTTGCTTGGATATTATACCAAACAATTCTTCTCCAATTACTATCTCCGAAGACAATTTGCTTGGATATTACACCAAACAATTCTTCTCCAATTACCATCTCCGAAAAAGATGAAGTTGGCCATTATTTTTGAAGTTCATAATTGGTCTAAATATTAGTTGATTAGGTGGGATCGGTACTTCAATTGTGAATTGTTTAACTTAAGAATTCGATACTCCATATTCTTTCATCACCTATAAATCACAAACATTCGAATTTACTCGAATTAAAAAAATTTTGATATTTCGTAAGGAATATATTTCAAAAGTTGAAGAATGATTTGGCCAATTAATATTTTGAAATATCTCTCCATCAAATTGAAATGATATTATTTATTTTTTTGAAATATTCTTTTTCTAATATGTACCAATGAAAAGCTCACTTGAAAAATGCATTGCTTTGGAATGGAGGCATTAAAATTCACCTTAACTTTACTATTTTAATCGTTTTCTATGAATTCAAGTTTAAGCTATATCTCACATTTACTCGTGTTAGGACATATGACAAGTCAAAAAGATATCTATACAGTAAACTTGTCATCAGCAAGCTGAGAGGTCACCTATTAAGAGAATGCTATAGAATTTGTCATTACTCTAAAGAATTTGTTCTTGGCTTTGGGTTTAGTCATAAATTCAATAATTAAAGGTGGTAGGATTCCGGATCCAAATTTATAGTCTAAACACGAACTCATAGGAAGTGAAGAAAATAGCAAGTGAACTCATAGAAGTCAGAGTTAGGGTGGCTTTTGGTGCTTCCATTCCAAAGAAATGCGTTTTTCAATGGAGTTTTTTATTAGCATGTGGATTGAAAGGACGAAAAATACCGTCATTCAAAAGATTAATCATATCGTTTCAAGAAATTGATTTACAGGATATTGGAATTGCCTTTCTTTGATTCAAGTAAATGCGACTGTTAATAATTTTATGGGCGATGAGAGACCATGGGTTATCCAAGTCTTGACTTAAACAATTCAGAATTGAAGTAGCAATCCAAATCCCACATGGCCAGCTGAGTCCAGTTATGAACTTTGACTTCATCTTGTCCTTCGAAACAGGAATCGAAGACCTGTTTGGTATAACACAAAAACCAAGCGAACTGAGAGGCTACCAGAGATATTATCACAAGGAAAGCTTGGTTTCATTGCCAATTTGAGAGGCGACAAGAGGTATCTTCACGTGGACGATTTATTTCTTGGTTTAGAAAACAAAGTAGTTGTGTTGTTTTTGAATAATGAATTTAAATTTACAAATAGGATTAGTCATTTTAGTTGATTGGGTCTTAACTCGGTTGGTATTAACATTGTTGTCAGACAAGAGGAGGTAAGTTCGAGAGCATTTATCCTCCTATTTACGGATAAGAAGAGATTATTGGTAGTTTTAAGCATTATAATTTTTAAAAATAAGTTAAATCAATACTAGAAGCCTAAACCATACCATTATAAACAATACATGTCACCATATTGGCATATTAAAACCATATGAAAGTTCTTACAACAGAATGAGAATATAGTAAAACTCCTTAATAGAGCCATGAATCGACCTAAAACATACTGAAAACTAGATTTGAGTAGATTAATTTCGATAGACATATAGGAAAACTAATGTGCCACCACCAAGGACTTATAACCAATTAATATATTTCGAATGTTTAAATTAGCCGCAAAGTTGATTGAGTCTTAACTTGATTGGCATGAGAATTGTTATCAATGCAAGAGGACGCGAGTTTGACTAAAATAAAGTGCATTATCCTCCTATCTATGGGATGGGAGAGGGGCTATAGATACTTATAGGCATTGTGTAAAAAAGAGCAGATATGATTAGAGATTACAATGAGATTGTTCAAAAAAAAAAAACTTAGCCGCAAAGAATTGAAGAAGCAAACCTCGTACTAACAATTCAGTTAAGTTTATAATTTAATCACTCAATTTCAAAACGTTATAAAATGACTACAAAACTATTCGAAAGTTTTCATTCAAGTCACTAAACTATTCGAAAGTTTTTATTCAAGTTATTGAGTTGTTAAGGTTTTTTTTTTTAAATTAAAAGTCTGGTTAGCGAGCTCCAAGCAACGACTTGACAATCGATATTGTAGATCAGTGCCCATCAACGAGTAGAACAACATACCTTAGAAAGTTGTTTGGATTTTGGTTCACAAATTCGTGACATTTAAAGTTGTTTCATGAAAAAAAAACCCTAAATTATAAAAGAGAAGAGGAATGAGAGTTTTCGATTGGTGCAAGTAAGACAACAAAAAATGCCATACAACATCAATTTTAACGATCTGATAATTTAAATGAAAACTTTCGAATAGTATAATGATCATTTTGTAACTTCTTAAAATTATGTGACCAAAACATAAATTTATTAATAATTTAATTTTAGTTATAAATATATTCAACCGTTGAATGGTTAAGTTTTCAAAATTCTTCAGATTAGGTGCTACATACTTATTTTGAAATTGTTTAACAATTTCTATAACTAATACTTTATTTTATACGAACTTTAATATTTGTATGTATTTTTAATTAGATTAGATTACGTTATTATTTGTTTTTTTCTTAGGTCTGTGATTGACCAAGACTTGCAATGTAAATTGACCCACCAAATTAAATTAAATTACATGAAATTAATTTTGTTGAAATATAAAAATTAATAGTTGTTTTAAAATCTATATTTATAGACATAAGAAGTATATATGATATAAAATTCTACTTTAAATAAACATTAAAGTTCTGATATATATCAAACTTATTTTGATATTGATGAACATCCACTTAATAATAAAATATGTATAACGGTCCACCTTGAATGTCTATTGATAGATAATATGTCTCGTTAAAACCTTATTAAGATGGAAATTTTGTGGGAAAAAAAAGTTTTTAGTGAAAGAAAAAAGAGTACACTTTCCTATAATATGGATAACATGTTGTCTTACTAAAAATCTTATCAGAAAAATCTAGTGGGACAAAATCTTGATTAAAAGAAAATTAGTACAACACGTATTTACCCTTCTCATAATAATATCACATAATATATCATATTCTACGTATTCAAATATTAAATGCTAGCTTTTCAAATGTAAACCCAGCCCTGGAGGTCATCTGAAGGTGCGGCTGCCCAAGGCCCAAGACTGAAGGGGGTTCAAAATATTGTTTTTCTGTATTTAAGGGGCCCAATTTTTTTTTAACTTTCAAAGGTCAAAAAAACTTTCACCGGGCCCAAAAAAAAATGTTAGCTTTTAAGGGTCTAAATTTTTTTTTTTTACTACTAACTCTTAAGAGACTTAAAAAAAATTTTCTTTTAACTTTTAAGGAACATAAAACTCCATTTTATTATTTTGTCTAAGGCCCAAAAATGTCAAGAACGGACCTGTTCAAATGATCACTTGAATGTATTTGCTAAGCATTTATAACACCATTCATTCGAAAATCAGGAGTGAGGAAAATTTTTGGCGAAATATATTTTGATTTATTCAGGAGTTTTTAACAACAATCATAACAAAACTTTGTTCATGATCGTTCTATACTAATGCATATGTTCAAATAAATTCATATAAATATTTACATCACTGTTTTGAATAATTTTTTGAGAATTTTTGTATGTTTTCAGCATTCTAAATTTCCACTATATAGTGATTTATATAAAGATTATAACAACAATCATAAGACTCTTGTCAAATCTTTCATGTACTGTCAAATTAATAAGATATCTAAAGGTTATTACATCCACCATAAAAAAATATTATACCTTCTCATAGTCAATGTCAATTTTCTTATTTTGTTTTTGCAAAACTACTCATTTGTACATCATTGGCTTTATACATTTAGATGTTTGGATTACTGGCTTTATATTTTTAATTATCGAAAATACCCTTAATGTTTATGAGTTTTTGGTTTTAAGTCCTAATTTTTTTTTACTGTAACAGCAGCTAAAGGGGAAGAGAGAAAGAAAGAATAAGAAAGATGAAAACAAAATGAAAAAAAAAAAAGAATTTTGTTAAACTCAATTATAAACCTAAGTTCATTATATTATATAGTATAGCTTAGGGTAAAATATATCTAAGGTCACTAAATTATTAGTAATTTATGTTTTGGTCACTCAACTTTATAAGGTTACAAAATGGTCATTGAACTATTTGAAAATTTTCATTTAAGCTATTGAACTATTCGAAAGTTTTTATTTAAATCACTAAATTATTAGGGGTTTTTTTTTAAAAAAAAGTCCGACTAGTGAGCTCCAAACGACAATTTGATGATCGGTACAATGAATCAATACCGATTGATAAATAAAACACACCTTAAATCCTAGTCGATCTAACGATTAGTGTTGGAGATTGGAGACGAAAGCAGTTTTGATTTTGGTTTGTAGATTTGTGACAATCAAAATTGTTTCATGAAAAAAATGAACAGTAGAAGAGAAGGTGAAAGAGAGCTTTCAACTAGAGCATAGCGATTTTAATAGCCCTATGAATTAAATAAATACTTTCAAATAACTAAATGACCATTTTGTAATGTTTTAAAATTGAGTAGCCAAAATATTAATTTACTAATAATTTAGTGACATTGTGATTTACCTTATAAATCATCTTAACAAACCAAGTGTGAACACAACTACAGTGAAGTAAAAACAGTTTTAAAAATTGATCCAAACAAGACAAGCACAAGGGATGAAAATTTTACAACTGCTAAATATTATCTCTATAAGAATAGGAGAAATTAATTTTTAGGCCAAAATTATCTCAAATTTGAAATTAGTGGTCAATGAAAAATATAATTGTAAATGTTAATATGTCAGCATCAAAATTGCAGACAAAAATGGTTAACTATAGCTGTTCAAAGTAGACTGTTTTAAACATAGTTTATGTGGTAAATTTTTTTTTTAAATATGCCCTTGACTTGTACGCCTCGAACTTTTACAATTTAATCCCTCTAATTTTATTTTAAAAAAAACTTAATCCTTTACTTTGAACGGACTCTTCAGGCTTGCACAATTTAATTCCTCTACTTTTGTTTTTAAAAACTTAATCCTTTGCTTTAATTGTTAATAGATTTTTTGTTGCAATATTTTAATTCTAGTTTTAAAATTAAAATCCAATTCACAAGGTTTAGTCAAATTTAACTAAAAATTCAGTTAAAAGTATTAATAATTGGAGTTTAATTTTGGCTTAACTACAAAATTAGTCTCCAAATTATACCACTTTTCACTTAGGTACCAAATTTTTTTTTTTATTTAGAAGCGATATTTAAATTATCAATTTCGTCTTATTTTACACAAAAAAGAATGTACAACATCCAATAAGATCATACAAGTGTCACATTCTTGTTGGCTGGCATCCTGTTTTGGGGTAAAATAAGACAAAATTAATAGTTTAGGTACCACTTTTGACTAAAAAAACTTAGTTACTTAAGTGAAAAAAATGGTATAGTTTGAGGACCAATTTAATGTTTAAACCAGACAAGTAAATGGATTAAATTTCGGATAGTATTGAGATTGGATGCATAACTAAACAATAAAAAAAATGAAAAAAGAAATTGTATAAATTGAATCATGAAACTAGTGTCACGGGCCAAAGTGTAAAGCCCGTGACAATGCCGCAAGAAGCGCCCCATGGAGGTCTATCGATTAGATGGGGGACATTCAGCCCACAAGAACTGGCCCGATTCAAAGAGCTACTAAAGAAGCCTATCAGATTGAAGCCTGGTTGGCCCAATGATGAAGACATGGCAACTTAGGCTAATATGGTAACTAATCTTAGAAGATAGAGAGAATCATATCTTGTAAAGATTAGATTAGATTTGATATGGCATATCTTGTAAATCTCTAAAATAAAGAGATATGGTTAATCTCGTCCGTCGATGTATTTGTATCTTAACCGTCGGTTTTGGGGGAGCTCAACTATAAATAGAGAGCCTCCCCCTCATTTGTACTCACTCCTGAATTGTTTCATCATCCATTGTAACTTGAATTCTTAAGAGTAATAGAATTCTTGAGCATTTACTCAAACACTTTGTGTGCTTTCTTTCTTTAGCTTTCTGTTGTTCTCTTGTGGCTTCTTTTGGCATAATCGCTTCCGCTATATAAATTGGTGCCTTGGAGGAGTTCTAAAAGAATCCTCTCTTTTGGGAGTTAAAGCTAACTTGGGCGAGTTTGGACGAACGGATCGCCTAAGGCCGCACGGATTGCGAGACGAAAGGTCTAGCCCCGTGACACTAGGGGTCTGTTTGATTGAAGGAATTGATTTTCCGGAAAATCATTTTCAACTTTTCCAGCGTTTGATTGGCGGAAAATATTTTCCATTTGGAAAATGAACTCCAAAACAAGGGAAAATGGGTTACATTTTAAGGAAAATGTCTTACCCTTTTAATTTCCGTAAGACATTTTCCGTGCTCTCCTCTCTATCGCCTCCTTCATTCCTTCCTTCATTTCTGGTAGAAAATTACTTCTATTTATCGATTTTCCAGTAACTTATTTTTTTAATTATTCAATACTTGTTTTTTTAACACAATTACAAATAATTTATTTGATATTAATTTTTTTCAATTTATAACGATTAATATTGTGGCTTAATAATTGAGTATTATTATAAATAAATCATTGCAATATATGTAAAAATAATTTAATATATAAAAATTTATTAATATATATCAATATATGTAAAAAAAATTCGAAAAATATTTCCAAGAAATCTGCCAAACAGCCGAAAAAATTTTACACAGATTTAATCAAACACCAGAAAATATTTTCCAGTAAATCATTTTACAGAAAAGTAAAACATTTTCCCGAAATCATTTTACGGAAAATGTTTTACTGGCAATCAAACAGACCCTAGAATTTAGTCCTTTATAAAGGACAAACTTTGGTTAGATAAATCTCTTTAACAACCCCAAAATAATGTATATTAATATGAGACCAATGAAATGAAAAACTCACGTTACAGAAATCCCAATCAGTAGCAGCTATAAATGAGAGTGTTAACCAATAACAATGAAGCAAGTATAGAACTAAATAAAACCCCATGTCAACTATTCAAAAGCTTTCCATTTTTGTTTGCCATTTTATGTTTCTTAGCTTAAATCCTTTTAATATTACCTTTTCTTCAGCAAGATCACAAGGGGAAGCCCTTATTCAATGGAAGAACAGCTTGGTTCACTCTCCAACATCTCTGGAATCTTGGTCTGCTGAAAACATTAACAACCTCTGCAACTGGACTTCAGTTGCCTGTGACGGTGCTGGCGTGGTGTCTGAACTAAACCTGTTGAGTTCAAACATCAATGGAACCCTCACCGAGTTAGATTTCACTTCATTTTCTAATCTAACACGGTTTGATTTCAAGAACAACAGTTTGAATGGACGGATACCTGTCGCCATCGGTAGCCTGTCTAAGCTTGTTTACCTGGATTTGAGCGACAACTACTTCAAAGGTAACATACCTTCGGAGCTTGGACAATTACCAGAGCTTCGATATCTCAACCTGTTTAACAACAATCTCAATGGTACAATCACTTACCAAGTTAGCACTCTTCAAAAATTGTGGTACTTAGACCTTAGCTGTAACAAGTTAGACTCACCTGATTGGTCCAAGTTCTTAGCTATGCCATTGTTAAGACACCTCAGTCTAGCAAACAATTCACTTACTTTGAGGTTCCCTGGTTTTATACAAGATTGTAGGAATTTGACTTTCCTTGACTTGTCAGTGAACAATCTAACAGGGCCAATACCAGAGTCAGTTTTCACCAATTTGGGTCAGCTTCAGTATCTTAACCTCACAAATAATTCATTCCAGGGACCATTGTCACCAAACATTTCCAAGCTTTCCAAGCTCATAAACCTCCATTTAGGAACCAATAAGTTAAATGGTCCAATCCCTGAGAGTATTGGGTTCCTTTCAGATCTTGAAACCTTGGAATTGTCTGAAAATTCATTTGAAAACAAGATTCCATCTTCTTTAGGCCAATTAACAAAGCTCCAGAAACTTGATCTTCATTCCAATAGATTGAATTCCACAATTCCTTTTGAGCTTGGTTCTTGTTCTAATCTCACTTTTCTGGCCTTAGCTGAGAATAAACTTACTGGGGAATTACCATTGTCATTGTCTAATCTCACCAAAATATCTGAGTTGGGGTTGTCTCATTATTTACTTTCTGGTGAGATCCTACCTTCTCTTATCAGTAACTGGACCAACTTGATCTCAGTGCAACTTCAGTTCAACTCTTTCACTGGAAAGATACCTCCAGAAATTGGCTTATTGAGAAAGCTCAATCTCCTCTATTTGTTTACGAACAAACTATCCGGACCGATTCCTTCTGAGATAGGAAGCTTGGAGGATCTCACACAATTAAGCCTTTCAACAAACAAGCTTTCGGGCCCCATTCCTCTGACTCTATGGGGTATGAAAAACCTGGAACTCTTGCAACTTTTCGAAAATAATCTCAAAGGCACAATACCGGAAGATATTGGTAATCTGACATCGATCTCATCTTTAAACCTTGAATCGAACCGACTGTACGGTGAGTTGCCAGAGTCCATTTCTCGGCTCACTAATTTACAAGGCTTTTCGTTGTCTAGCAATAAATTCTCAGGGAGAATTCCTCAGGATTTTGGGAGATACATTCCTCAGCTGAATTTTGTTGACTTTGCCAACAACAGTTTCTCTGGGGAATTGCCTCCTCAATTGTGTAGTGGCTTTGCTCTTGTAATGTTTACTGTTAATGGCAACAACTTCACAGGGTCATTGCCAGCTTGCCTGAGAAACTGCAGTGGATTAAACAGAGTTCGTCTTGATGGGAACCAATTTACAGGTAGCATTACGAATGCATTTGGAGTTCATCCGAATCTCAAATTTATTAACCTCATGGACAATCAATTCATTGGTGAAATCTCGCCAGAGTGGGGAGAATGCAAAATCCTTACCAATCTACGGATGGACCGGAATCGAATTTCGGGTGAAATACCAGCTGAGCTCGGAAAGTTGACAGAGTTGCAGTTGTTAACTTTGGACTCAAACAAGTTGACTGGGACCATTCCTAGTGAGCTTGGGAATTTGAAGAAGTTGTTTGAACTCAATTTGAGCAACAATCATCTGTCAGGACCGATACCTCGTACCATCGGTGGTCTATTGGAGCTTCAATTTTTAGATTTGTCCAAAAACAGCTTGACTGGAACAACACCAAAAGAGCTTGGGAACTGCAACAAGTTGTTGAGCTTGAACTTGAACCACAACAAGTTATCTGGTGACCTTCCAGGTGAGTTAGGGAGCTTGGATGTTCTTCAGTATTCATTAGACCTCAGCAGCAATTCAATTTCAGGGAAAATCCCTCCAGAGTTGGGAAGACTGATTTCACTGGAGAATATTAATCTTTCACACAACAATCTCTCTGGTGAAATCCCGACCACGTTGCTCCAAATGATCAGTCTTTATTCATTTGATTTTTCCTACAACGAGTTGACGGGTTCGGTTCCAATTGCTGGTCCATTCCAAAATGCTTCCCAAGAAGCCTTTGCTGGAAACTCAGGATTGTGTGCAAATATCAAAGGACTTTCTCCTTGTGGTTCAGTTTCAACTAGTAAGAGCTCGAGACAGCGTACCGTAAAGGTGGTTCTTGGTATTACACTTCCTGTCTTTGGCGTATTAGCAACTGCGGCTGCAATTTTCACTTGTCGTCACCGAAGAAATCAACTAGATAAGGAAGCTGAAGGTAGAAAGTTCGAACATTCTGAGTCAATATGGAACACAATAGAAAGAAGGTTCAAATTTGGAGACATAGTAAAAGCAACAGAGGATTTCAATGAAAGGTACTGCATTGGGAAAGGAGGATCAGGCAGTGTTTACATAGCAGAATTGCCTACATGTCAAGTAGTTGCAGTTAAAAAACTCAATATACCAGACTCCATTGACGTTGAAGTCATCAATCGGCAAAGTTTTGAGAATGAAATCCTTATGCTAACAGAAATTAGGCATCGAAACATCATCAAGCTATACGGGTCTTGTTCTCATAAAGGGCTAATGTACTTGGTTTATGAGTATATGGAAAGAGGAAGCTTAAAAAGTGCATTGTATGGAGAAGAAGGTGGAGTTGAGCTAGGCTGGGCTAAAAGGGTGAAAATTGTGCAAGGATTGGCTCACGCAGTTGCTTACCTGCATCATGATTGTTCCCCACCTGTTATACACCGAGACATATCTTTGAGTAATGTTTTGTTGGAAGCTGGATTGGAGCCAAAACTTTCAGATTTCGGAACCGCGAGATTGTTGGATCCCAATTCATCCAATTGGACGGCTGTTGTTGGGTCTTATGGCTACATGGCTCCAGGTTAACAATATAATTTCTGCATTCTTATTTCACATACTCTCTGAATAACACTATATGAAGGCTTAAAGTTTTTTCTTTTTGTTTACCTGGAATGTCTAGAGTTGGCACTCACCATGCGGCTGACAAATAAATGCGATGTTTATAGCTTTGGAGTAGTGGCATTAGAGGTAATGATGGGAAGACACCCAGGGGAACTCTTGAATCCCCTATCATCATCTTCTTCGACATTGTCACCTGGAAATAGAGAAATGTGTTTGAAGGATTTGCTAGACCAACGACTCCCACCTCCTAGGGGCAAAATAGCAGAGGAAGTTGAATTCGTTGTCAGAATGGGCTTGGCATGCACAAATATCGAGGCAGAGTCGAGACCAACCATGCATTTGTTGGCACAAGAACTATCAGCACGAACACAGGTTTGCCTGAGAAAACCATTAGGAAGTATAACTGTTAGCAAGCTAACTGGATATCAGAAGTAGAAAGGAAGTAAAACTAATAAGAAGGCTAAAATTTTCTGTGGGAAAATTAATGGCCAAAGTCCTATATCACATAGGAAGATGAACTTTGTTTCTAAATGTTTGTCCCTAGTCGATAAGTTGGATTGTCAGGTTCCAGTTCCCCAAGAAACTAGCAACCATAGGCATCCTTAGGTGGCCTTACAGGTTTGGCATAGTGGATGGATCACTGTTTTAAACCCTTTCTGCTAGTAAATGTCAGCTTTCATATTGCAATTGTGTTTGTCTCTTGGCCGATAATTGTTCCAATTGTCCAATCTTCTATTCATCTGTACTGACAATGAAATGAGTCTGAAAATGGTTCCTGCAGATGAAGGATCTAAGTTGCTTGTACTTGAGCTGAAAAAAGATCAATGGAAACCTGAGGAAATAGTTGCGAATTGCAACATCATGAAAGAACCTTGAACATATTGTTTGATCAAAATCCCTCAGAAAAATGTTAAAGGGAAATAATAGCATTGGCAGCACTTGTAATTCTAGGCCACAGATCAGCACTCCGTTCTAATGGGACCAATGACAGCAGATCCTGAAAAACATCAAATCAAGTATCCCAAATAAGTTCCAAAGCATCAAATCAAAGAACATATCACTTTCTGCCACTAAGCAACAAACCAACAATGAAGGTATCGATAGAACCAGCCTAACAAATTTCATTACATCTATGGCCACCACAAGTGCAAATAAAAACATATTTTCAAGTAATGTTTTGGGAAACCATACTTATAGAAAAGAAAACTAACATCCCCAGGTTTTATGTTAATTTAGAAGAACAGAAATCAGATTCTTTAAGTGAATGGTCATAGTCACAGAGGGATGTTCACCTTCATGGAATTTAGCAATACCAGGCAGATCAACAAGATTTCACATCTACAACAAGATTTCACATCTAATATTGCAAGAACAAGTGAACCAGAGAGAACCCAATGCCAAAAAAAACTTCATTTGAACATAGCTCAAAGCAACATAACAGCTAAATTTTAGCATTTTAACCCCACAATTCGACAAACACTGTTATTATAATCGAATATAACAAAATAGAATGAAGAAGATGAATTGGTTGGTATACCTTTCATTATCTTCAAACAGATGGATAAAGCCCAAATTAAGCTGTGAAATACGTGGCAACAGTAAAAAAACAATAACATCATGCTGTTTAAACCTAGCAAATTATCATTATTTTATGCTTCTCATTAAGTGTAACCAACAATCAGAACCAGCAACAAAAAACAAATCGAAGAAATAAAACTTCAAGAAGAAGGAAACCATTTAGGCCTTCAAAGTACATGTAAACGCCGTCGTTTCTACGCCAAGGTTTGCGGCTGTCGGACGACGACAGCTGGCAGAACCTTTTACTCAAATCGGCCGGGCTGCCCTTTTTCGACGTTGGCCGTTACCATGTCGCCGACGCAAACTGATGCGAGCATGCCGAGACGCCCTTTAATTCCTTTCATTGAAATTGATAATTTTTTGGTCAAATCTGTTTTTAGTCTCTGGACTTTTACAAAATTTAAAATTTAGTCCCTGCTGTCACTGCTGCAACATGAAGCACATGGTCAAATCAACCAGCTATTACAACTATTATCTGTTAGTTTGTTATTAGCAATTAGTATTTAATTGTTCACTAAGCTATGACTAAGTTTATCTATAATAGTAATTGACATAATCAACTGGTTTCAGCTTTCAGTTTCATTTTTTACATTGTAGTGTAAATGAGACATTGGTATTCGTAAATTATTCCCAGTTTAATTCGAAAAAAATTTAAACTTGATTCTGCAATTATAGGAGCTCAAGCTATCGATCGAGCCAAATTCCAGCTTAGTAATATTTTTATATTATTAAAATATATTATTACCCTTAATATATATTATTAACCTTAAACTTAATTATTGAGTTGAGCTTGAGCTCGAATAGTTCAATTATATTCAAGCCGAGCTAGAGCTTTAAAATAAATGTTCAATCAAGCTTAAATCGAATATCAAGTTTCAAATTTCGAGTCAAGTTCGAGTTTGACAGAATTCAAGCTTGACTCGATCGTTACACCCCTAAGTTACATATTATTTTCTCTTTCAAGTTTCTTTTGATTCATTCCTTCCTAGAGAGTTTTCCTCTTTTGTTGATCTAATAGTGATTTTTTCTTTGCTCAATTATTGAGAGTTTAATATGGTACTAGAACTATCATTAGTCTGAACAAAACTTTTTTGTTGGTATATCACCAGAAATTAAGATCAACCTTTACACACCAACGCACAAATGAGAAATAACTTACGTATTGTTTAAGGATTAATAGCAAAATTCCTATCGAGACTTCACAACAAGGAGTCGATGTCTGGCAGGTAAATGCGTGCAATATGTTTCATCAATGGGCTCCTAACATATATGTACTTCAATTTTCATGTTCAGGTTAGTTTTTTTTTTTTGTCAGCATTTTGATTTCAATTTTGGATTTGTTAGGTTTCCAAGCTATGTCATGTTTGAGTAATTTTGAATTCTAATTTGAATTATTCTAAGTTGAAGTCATTTTCGGGTTTCGAGCCAGAATGTACAGGTTTAGAAAAAAAAACTGGCTGGAGAAAGAACTAATGACTACATGAAGCTGCAATCAGTTTAACCGTTTAAAAACAAAGCAGTTTGGTATATATTTTTTTCGCCAAATTAATCAGAGGGGTTTTTTTTTTTTTGGGGGGGGGGCATTGTAAACCGACGATGGCAAAACATTTCCAGACCAAAAATCAGCTCATCTCGTCGCAGACTTGGACCCTGCACCGGATAAAAGAAGACCCTTAGTAACCATACCAATGTCATGAAAGTATGTACTCATGGAGATTGCTGGCTATTTCATAGCTAGCTAATATCAACATTCCATTTACATTTAACTTACTCTTTGCATTGACAATTACAATTACCTACACCAAAAAAAATTATCCAGTAAAATGCATCTCTAATTCTAAGATTGAGTGAAAAGAATACAATTTCGTTCAATTGTATTCCAAGAGGAGGTAAGCACATGAAAGGTTATCAATTTTTCAAAATTTAGTGCACGGATATTGTGGTAGTTTTGAATGGTTAAAACATGATATAATTACTTACTAATTGAACGTTTCATGTTCCGGCAAAATTTACTGCCACATCTGCACTGGAATGTCTTAACATGATGGTCGAGATCATCAAAGTCGATACCATAGTCCTGCATCACAAAATGCATGGGATCTTCAATCTATGAGAATTCTCATGCATACATATGCCATAAAAGAATGCATTAGAGCCAGAATAATTAACCATATTAATGTTACAGAAAACAAGGAAAAGGCATATATGTATATCATGCATCATAATTTATAAAATACAGAAAATAGAGATTATTAGATCATCGTGCATGGTTCAAGAATAGCAGAATGTAGTCTTGGTAAGAAAATAAACTTATTTTCCTACTTCATTGCAATAAACCATTGCATGATTTTCAGAACATAAAATGACACTAAGTACGAATTATGATTAACAAATAAGGATAAATGAGCAGTCATACTCACTTGAACATGTTTTATTGGATGTATGTGTTAAAGACCATAAAATTCAACGAGTACGATACAGTCTTTGTCTATGGTGCGTGGTGTGCTGGACAGTCACACAAATCTCTGAATATCCTTTAAATGCCACACATTATAACTTATGGAACCCAAAAAAAACTATAATTAACTTGTAGAAACATTCTCAGGTCAAAACCCAAGCATATAACTCCCTTGTAGATAAGGAGGCAAGCTATCACCAAATGGAAGTAACACAGGAAGGAGTTGATATGGATAACAGTCGAATATAAGAGAAATAAATTAAAAGCTGAACTCTTCTTGGGCAACTTCAAGAATCTAATCACTAACCTTATAAAATGCAACATATATAAACTACAAGCTTCTGAATAATATAGCTAATCACTCACCCAAGTCAGCTCTTCAAGCGCATGAACCTCTCTTGTTGTAAAGAAGGCTAGCTGCACGCAGTACATGCTCAATTAGACTTGCTATTGAAAAGAATTTAAGCCAGCAAAACAATACGACAATGAGGGTGAAAGAAACCGGTATTTCGTACATGATAGTAATGAAGATCTGGAGTCTCCACTTCAACAGGAATCTCAATCAAGTTTGCATCTAAACATCTAGCAATATAAGGGGACAAAAAATCAGATATTTTAAAATATTAGTTTAGGCCAAGGTGCTCAGATATTTCTTCAAATGCATTTGTCATCATGTGCCTTAACCACAATGGTAATTGAAACAAAAACCTTGATCGTGGAAATTTAGTCAATGTTGCAGGTAACCAGTCTAATATTTCATCTAATGTTTGTACCCCGAAAATATTTTCCCATCTCCCTGCTTACACTACGGATGAACCTTTTTAATGTCAACAAAATCTGTTACCAATGCCACAAAAATACACAACATGGAAACAGATGCACAAGCAAATAAGCAATTGAAGGTTTTTGAAGAACACTTAAGAAAATAAGGGCACAGAAAGTCTAAGATACTACATGCATACATACGATTACCTATGATTGATAAACCTAGCAACATTTCCATAACATGTTGCATCCAAGCAGAGGGCCTCTTCATCCTTAGGAACTCCCTTCAACCCCCAGTAAGCATCCAGCAGGACTGGAGATGTATGTTTCTCCCTGTTCCTTGCATAAAACTCAGGGATGGTGAGTATTTCTCCAACAAACTCACAAACAAAAGCTCCTTTGGGGAGATTCTCGAGAGTTCTCAGGCCCCAACCTTTTCCATCAGGTGTCAGAAACACCTAGCATTCAGAGAAAACTAGTCATGTAAAACACTCTCACAAAAAAGCAAATTCAAAAGTAAATGCCTAAACCTGAAAAGCAACCTAAGATAACAAGGACCAGAAAATGTACAAGACTAGGATGAACCAAACCTGCAATTTATAATTTACACCTCTCTGCACCACCCGATTGCCACACTGCTTATTGCACCCACATTTGATCCAACACTCTTTGATTACTTTTCTCTGTAAGTGACCCTTACAAGGCTCCGGAAAGTCATCCGCTTTTGATCTCTCAAGAGGGCACTCTGTGCAATTAAGAAGACATTGTTTTTGAGGATCACGAGTCATAGAGATACACTCTTCTAAGAAGTCTTCCTTAATAACACCTTCCGGGGTATAAGCAAATTTTCCCCCAGCTTGACAAGCACATACACAAGGCTTCTGGGACAAGAGACAATCCCCGAGACATGTAGGACAACATCTTTCATCTCCAATCCGAGAAAGAGAAAAACTAACATGGGCATTTTGAAATACCAAATTGTCTGATATATATTGAAACGGTGTAGGAAACTCTTTATTAATTTCATTTACCCATGAAATTTCAAAATTTTCTTCTCCCTTGGTTATGTCACTTGCATCAAGAACACGCCTTAATTCATTAGATGTAAGATGATGCTGTGGAGCTACCACCAATTCCTTCCTCCCAACATTGTCAACAAATCCATTACCAGAGCAGTGATTATCGAAAGATTCATTTAACATCATAGCTGCCTCACAACAACCATTTTCCTTATTTTTCTCAGCATCACCTCTTGAAGGAGATTTCTTCAATACGTCAAGAGCTGGCATCTCATTACCTTCCTGCGATTGATTAGAAGAATTAGTTGCCAATTCCGAGATGCACTCACACATATCAGTCAGAATTTTGATAACATCAAAATTTGGGTCAATGAGTTTATAAGACTGGAGACATCTCAGCTCCATCAGTCCTCTTAGTTCATCTATACTAGGCAATTGGAAATTTGGCCCTCCAAGAGCAGAATTGTAACTTAGAGAAATCGTCACCTCTCCCAATTGTGATGAGGCAATCTCTAGGATAGAAGGAATTTCATCAGGAACAGTAGCATGCTCGCAGCTGGTATGTCTCTCACTTCCTGAAGCTGAAGCACTAGAACCTGCAATTTCAGCTGCATGCAAGGATTCTGGAGGTTCCAGCCAATTTGATTTTTCAGTTGAAAAATCCCCAATTGGAAAATCTCTTCCGCTTAATGAATCTATTAAAAAATGTTATGGTAAAATAAATAAATAAATAAAGGATTGAAAATGTTAGAAAATAGAAAGAGGGAAAAGCAACAACTCCTCAAGATAAGCATCATTACAATTTCAATATCCATCAATGTTGTAATTAAAATGCTGTTAGCAGATTGTCTATATAAAAAATGGAGTTATATACAACAGATTAGGATCAACACAGCAATAACTAATAAATTAGACGGAACTAATTGATATTCAGTTCAAGACTCATCATTTCTTTAAGCACAGACATGTAACCACTAAAACAACATATACAGGCATTTAAAATGCAAACTATTAAATCATACAAGTCAAAATTTTGCAAGTACATTGAACTCCTAGTCTGTCAATGGTATAAACCAAAATGTAAAAGTAGAAACATGTACAAACTGCAAATTCATTAGTCTGTGGAGAAAAGCATATACATGCGGAGAAAAGCATATATATGCATCACATCTTTATTTCTCTTTCTTTTTAATAAAGCCAGGTTCAACATATCCCAAACGTCTAAATTATCAAGTGTAGATATCAGCTGAAACCTGAATGTGTAACAACCCGAGATTATGTACGGCCAAGGTAATAGGTTGAGAACTATACAGTCTAAATTGTATGCCAAAATTTATAGGAGATACAGCTACATGGCATACTCCAGACCATGCTTTTCAGTTTTTAAGTAATTTTTGAGTAAACTGGAAAAGCTGAATAGATAACAAACCATGAATATTATATTTCTACACCAGGACCCAATAAAAGCTGCACATAAAAGAATTAAGTGTTGAAAATGTGACCTCCTAAAAAGGTATTTCCACTGTTTTTAAACACTGGTTCATGACTTAAGAAACATGTAACCAATCCTATTAAAAGGATGTCCATTTTACAGTACAGATTACCAAACTTTATAACATCAAAATGGACTCAATTAAATTAGATGCTAGAGAATTGCCACAGAGCTAATAAAAAATTGATTTGAAATGAAAAGTGAATTACGGAGGAAAAAGAAAGCAAACGGCATTAATATGGGAATTACAATAATTACCTGGCTGAATAACTGCAAGAGGAACCTCATCCTGTGGCATGTCATCAGTAAAGGGCTCTTCCTTGGGTATAATTAGTGCCTGAGTAGCAGAGACCCTATTGTTAGGAATAATACCAGGCTCAGGAGCTGGATCTTTAATACGCAAGGCAACAGATGCTCTCTCAGGGCCTTTTCCCTTGGAAGCAACATGAGGTGACATAGGTTCCTTTCCTTTGTAGTTAGGCCTAGGTTCTACAATCTGCTTTCCTTTATCCCTACCACTATGATGGGGTGAAACAGGAGCATGAGAGGGAGGCTGAGGGCAAACAGGACCAGGTGAAGCAGGCATGATTTCTGTCCTTATATTTCCAACATTGGACTGAAGTGACCGGTGTTGTAAAGAAGCAGGAGGTATTTCATTCTCCTCAACTTTAGGCTCTTTTAAAAGAGTTCCAGCAACATTAGAGCTTCCATTTGTATGAGAACAAGTGGCCAGCCCTTCTTGGTTTTTCAATCGTGCTCTTTTTAAGGGGCGAACAAGCTCAACAGGTGTGGAACCTTCTTCGTCAATGTCCTCCTGCTAGGTAAGAAAATCAAAACATATCAGTTGACGGAGATGGATGATGAGAAGAAGGAAAAAAAATTCTGCAGAACCAGCATAAGTTAGAGAGGTGAGTCACGTACATCATGTGCAGTGCTTTTTTTAGGTTCTGACACCTGAAAAGCAAGAATAATATCAAAGACATCAAGAAATGAAAGTTGATCTTGAACTAAAATATATTATAAAGGAAAATGTACCTTGCTGTCCTCCTCCTCAAAGATAGCATCAGCAAGAACTCTATAATTCTCTGATTCAATTAGCTCCCAATTTTTGTCATACAGCTTTAGAAGCTTCTTCAATACTGGTTTCACTTTTTCCTCGCTAATTCCTATTTCCTTCATCGTGCGGAAGGCTTGCACAACTCTGGGGTTTGGTGCCATGATGCTTTATCAGCTATCACTTTTGCAGGCTTGCAAACACCGCTATTTTTACCTACATTTCTCCATTTTGGCCAAAGAAGGTAGGCAAGAACAGTCTGTCTCATTCCAGGATTGCAAACACCACTAAACTAAACATTTTTAACTTCTAATGTCTACAACTAAATTAAGAGAACTAAACAATAACCTAAAAATAAAGATCATCATATAACTTCAATTAATACAATTACACACTCAAGATCATTCAAGTTCAAGTAAGAAACCTAAAGCTAAAGCCTTCATGATTACACAAGCAAAAAAGATCAACCAATTCATTTTTTTACCTTAGCAAGAAAAAACCCTTGAAGATTAAATTAATCTAAATCTAAGACAGAAAACACCGCAGGAATGAGTTTTTTTTTTTTTTTTTAATAAATAAAATTTTCACATCCTAGGAAAATTTAAGCACATTACATGAGCCTAGTACTTTCGTCTAATCTGATTTTCTTTGAAAGGAAAATCATCTTTAACGTTTCTAGAGAAGCTCAAAGTTTGGCTTTCTAATTTCTTCTTTTTCTTTCTTTTAGTGTCGTTTCAGAGATCAAACAACTTCGTTTCAGCGAGCGTACTGCATTACCGAATACCGTACAGTTCAATTCATTGCTTATGAGGAAAAAGTTTTTCTAGACGACATTTTCCCATCAGACAAACAGAAGTTAAGCCAAGAATTTATCAAAAACCAATGCACTAAGCTGAGAAAAAAAAATTAAAGCCTCGGATTCAAATGTAACGGGAACAAAAACTTTGACAGAAAAATATGGGGAAAAAAAAACACTGAAAGTGAGAACGAGAAAGAAAAGGAAAGAATCGTAGACCAGAAAATCATACCAGAAATTTTCGGTGTGAGAGTGACCTTAGCGTTCGAAAGGTAAAAAATTGGAAAACATAGGGCAATTTTTGGGTTTTTGAGAAAAAAAAAACGAAAAATACGATAATTATTTTTTCCTTTTGAAGAACAAAATGACAAGGTCAAAATCTACTATTAGTCCCTGTAGTATGCTTAAGTTATGGATTTAGTCACTATATTTTAATTTTAATTTTAAGAAATTTAATTTTGTACTTTTTTAAATTGATCAATTTTAATTATTATACTTTTAAAATTTTAAAATTTCAATCTTGACTCTAGTTAAACTATGTTATTAAGCATGTATTATGCGTAAAATTGTAGATTTGTTGGTACGAGTTATCAACAAGGATGAGAAGATGTTGAAGGGAAGTGTTGATTCACCTATGTCAAGCGAAAAATTGATGCAAAGAGAGAATGAGAATACTCTAAGGTTGTTGTGTAAGAGTTACCAGGGAGAGAAGTCGATCTCCCATCCCTCGTGCAGTCTAGCTTATATATGGGGTCATTGGTCATCTTGCAGTGTCGCGTGATGGTTTATACAATGTATTACAGGGTTGTGTGGGTTGGCCAAGTGTCATTACCATTACAGGTTAGTTGCCGTCATGTGTATTGCGTGGTACCTTTGTTCTTGGGATAGTACAAAATGGTTACATTTAGGTGGTCCCAATAAGCGGTGCACAATAGACCATCTCAAGGCTAGCTGGCAAGAGTTGTGGAGGGTCACCATGGACCATTCGACAGCTTGTCACGTGTTGTGCTGTAGTAGGGGTATAACAAAATTCAATCAATGTTCTACAATTGAATTATTTTTAGTCATTATATTTTTCAAATTTTAGAATTTCAATCTTGACATAAATTATTACGGTTAAATCAATTAATTAGAATTTTTAATTCACACATAGAAATAGCAAGGTGATAATAGTATTACATATATATATCATTTTTTCCACATTAAATTTTAAAAATAGCATAACTTAATGTATTTAACACTGCCAATCAAAATTTTAAAATTTAGAAAATACAGGTAAAATAACCAAATTAAAATATGAAGACTAAATCCACAAATTATGTATAGTACAGGGACTATTTGCAGAATTTAACCCATTGGCTATGTTATAAAAGCGCGTGACGAAAACGCTAGTGTTGAGCCCACCTTGAGCGTGAAGTGGTTTCAATACTGAAGCTGTCAAATTTCTCCGTTATACTCCGTCCTCAAGAATCAGTTTCAAAAACCCTCTTCCATTTCGTAATATAAACCATGGCGGCTCAACCCAAACGCGGCGGAGTTTCCCTACCCGAGAGGCGGTCTGCCGCCAAGCCGGAATCCAACATCCTCGCCAGGATCACTTCCTCCCCTCTCGTTTCTCGTGGTAAGCAAGCCGCGTGCGACGCCGCTTTCGTCTCCAAGAAGCTCCTCCGTAGCACCGGAAAGGCTGCTTGGATCGCCGGAACAACTTTCTTGATCTTAGCTGTCCCTTTGATCATCGAGATGGACCGTGAGCAGCAGCTCAATGAGCTTGAGCTACAGCAAGCTAGTCTCCTTGGTGCCCCGCCTACTGCGTCCGTCAGTAAGTGATCAAGTCCGATTGGGTCATTTCAGGTCAGAGCTTGTTGTTTCATCAATTTTTTGCCTGTTTTAGGCCGTTCCCCTTGAGTTACAGTAACCTTTCGATCATGTATGAGTTTTAGATGTAGTTAAGGAATTCAAGATTTTACTTCTTTTTTGGTGTTTCAAGTTTGAATTTCTTGTGGAATGGCGTTGTTGGACTTGGTTTTATCAAGTTTTTGCTTATGAATTTCAAGTGAAACTGTGTTGTCTTTGATATTGTTGTAATAAAGTACTCGAAATTTAGGAGTTTTCATTTTTGCTACTTTTGAATGAGAACCAAATGATTATGGAATGATCTTTTCTTGGTTGCATCTTGATTAACCAAAGATTTACTGAAATAGTCAAATGCTATTACTTGATCGCTTTGCATTGAATATTGTTAGATTACATTGCAGCAGTTGAGTATACATGGCATGCATTGATGTTTGAAGAGTCCGCACTTGTATCTTGGAAATGTTCTCTTTCAGTATTGATCCTTTTTTATGAATTTCACTCTGGTGTTGACCATTATCTTTATTGATAAGTAGTTGGGACTTGGGAGTTGGAGTAGGGTCAAGAATTATTGGAAGCTCACCACACCCTCGATTTTGTAGTTCTCCCGATGATTCTGATATGCTTCAACTAGTTCTAGAATTTCAAGAATCATGAACCATTAGGATATGGGATTAGGTGCACCAAGGTAGTTAGAGTTTTAGCTTTGTTATGGCTATTTCTGATACCATGAAAATTAAAATACATCAGTTCTTTTGACTTTCAATTTGAAGTTGGTGCTTCATAATATGTCATAAAGAAAACTTGGAGTTATTAAGTTCTTAATGGATTTGAGTTGTTAGATTCGTTGTTGAACTAATTATTCCGAGAGAATTTGAGGGTGTTTGTTTTCTAGTTGTATTGTTGGTTGTTAGACAGGAAAAATAAACGTCACAAGCAAGGATGAGGAGAATACCGTCTTTGTTGAACTTAAGGAATGTGATCCCTTTCTTATAAAAGTTTATTTCTAAAGGTTCAGTGTGGTAAAGAATGTAATATAGGGTCTTCTGAGAGTACTCTTGCAGTAGAACCTCTTAGTTCAAGTTTTGGTCATTGGAGATTGGGATCAGGACACAGATTATATGCTGTCCAGGAGCATGCTAATCTTTTACTGTTTAGTAGGCTAAAAATCCTTCTGCCAAAAAATGCTGCTATTTCACCGAGTGCTTCATGTCTTTATTTTTCCTAATCTTTGGCATCAAGTCAATAGGGAATATTTGGTAACTACAACATAAGCTTTCAACACTCTTTTGGCAGTTTCACCTATGGCCATGTGAAATGCAATTTTGGGGATCAAATTATCAACGGAGGAGAAATTTCAAAATCACTGAACATAATTTGCCCTAGTGAGGGATGTTAGTATTCTAGAAGTTTTCTCTTGTAGCTCATATGATTATTTATTCATGTCACAAGCTCAAAACGACTTTTAAAGTGTAAACCTTAGACTAAAGAGGTTTAGGAAAGAAAGTCTTAGGCTTTTCTTGGAATGCAGACTGAAAGAAGTGAAGATGGAAAATTTGTCAATCAAATGGTTAAGATGCATGACCACCTTCCTACTCTATAGCTTAACCATTAGATTAACAAAATTTCCATCCTCACTTCTTTCCTTCTTTCGTACCAAGCAGAGCCTTACTATGTTTACATATCTTGCTTCAGCATCTGCTTCTTGGTTAACTTGCTTGTAACTCTAGACATAAGATGCAGGTGTAGGCATGTAGCGCAGCAGAGTGAAATGAAATTAGGCAATAGGTGCAACAATAAGAACTGATGAAGCATCATATGTAGATGAGGATGGTGGTCCAAATCTTGGCAAATATAAAAGATTTAAAAGAAAAAAACCAAAGTATTAGTTTGAGATGGATTCTGGGAACTATTTTCTTTGTATACGTGGTTGTGGCTTAAAACACGAGGTAATCTTAACTCATAGTGCCTCACCAACTTATTTAAACATCATGGCTGATAGAGAATTAGAGAGTTTGGACCCTAGTCTTGAAGAAGACTTATTGAAGATGATTTGTTTACTTTTAAGAGTAGTGGAGACAAAGTAATGGATATTATCAAGTATCAAACCTTAAAGGCATTATAGGACCAAAGAGTCCCCGGTACACGTGGTCTAAACCAATGCTTTTTAAGATTGGTGAACTGGGTTGACCCTTTGAGACCAGAAAATCAGAAAAGGACCCTTTACATTTTTTTTTTCTTGAACTTCGATTATGGGTGAATAATAAGGATAAAGAAAAGCTAGTAGGCACTGGGTTCTATTGTATCTTTAAAATATAGTTGTTTTAAGGTCCTTTAATTTGGTCTCGAAATGGTGGTATGCTTTACAAGGTCCCTTTCTTTTGAAGTTTAAAGCATGAAGAACAGAAGACTTAGTTAATTTTTCTTGTGAGGTATCTCTGCTTTTGTAGGATTAAAATTCATTCCTTTTGTAAGAAATGTTAATCTTGATATTCTGGTTATATGGTTTGTTTGTGATTTGAATTGCAGAGATGGTTAGTTCATCTGGCAATCCTTCAAACAATATGAAGCATTTCAAAATGCTTAAATCGTTTATGTCAGCATTTTTGTTTTAGGAATCAGATTTCGGCCAGGGCTGGCGCCAGGTACGGGTAGGATCCTTGGCCCGAAAAACAGTAAAATAGCAATCAAGTCCTTTAGAAATTATAGAATTATAAAGTAGTATAATGATGAAATTGCATTTTGATCCCTATAAAAATTTTCTACCTTCTGCCTTCGGCTTAATCTATAGAGCTTGTGATTCTTATTTTATTGTTTTTAATAATAAAAAAGAGTATGGGGTTAGACAAAAAAAAATATCGTTATTTATGACCTTTGAAAACAAAATGAAATCATTTTCAAAAGTGAGAAAATCACCTTCATCAAGACTTCACAATTTTATTAGAAAAAAGAACAAATATATATATATATATGGTCACCGGAGGGAAAATTTGAAAACTGAATTCTCTTGATTAAAGTTTATATTAAATTTATATTATAACCATATTCTAAATTTATAAATTTAGATAATTTCTTTCGTGGGTTAACATTTGTATATAATTTATATTTTTTAATTTTTGGTTCAAAAAGATTTTTTATTTTTAAATTCTAAATACAATAATATTTTCAATCATAATCATTACTCAACCAGTAACACAGTTTAAATTAACCACTTAACTATAATAAAACAAAAGAGAAAGCCCACTAATTCAACTAAAAATTATTCAGAATAAATCTAAAGAGAAAATTCACTTACAAATTATATAAAACACCCGAAATTCTAGGGATGTGCAATAAAGAGCATTAATCTTCATCCGTTTAAAAATTATTAAACTATAAAAGTTTTAAAACAGAAATTATATATTAAAAGGGCTATATATAGATAATTTATTACTTGTAACATTATTTTGTCAATTATATTTTTATTATTTTATCAATAATTATTATTTAAATATTTTTGTAACCTTTTTTATTTCATTCGACTCTAGAGGTGTACTATAGAACTTAGTCATTATCAAACTTAGTCATTATCAAAATGCGTGGCATTCATTACGGGTTTTTTACAGTTTTTATTTTGTATTTATCTTCTAAATTACAGATGTCATAATTAGAGAGTTAAAGCTGTGACGTGTCAGCTAACCAGCAGAATAGGGCGTGGAAAGATATAATGATTCAGCTGTATCGGATCTTATCAACTGGGTCCCACTCTTCCAACCGGCAATTTCATAATTTAAATATTAAAAAATTATTAATAAGAAACAAACTGATAAATTGCACTCTAGGTCACTGAACTTTTAGTAAGTTTATATTTTGGTCACTTAACTTTTGACTATTCAAAAATTTCCATGTAAGTCCCTGAACTTTTTAAATGTTTTTATTTAAGTCACTTGGTTAATTTTTTGATGTTAGTGTTTGAGATCAAAGAAGAAAATTATTTAGATTTTAGTTCATAGATTTGTGACGTTCAAAAATATTTAAAAGAGAAGGAGAATGATAGCTTTTGATTGATGTATATATTGTGAATAGAGAAAGTCTGCAACAGCGATTTTAACAACCTACTGACTGGAGTGAAAATTTTCAAATAATTTAATGATCCTTTTATAAATTTTTAAAGTTGAGTGACTAAAATATAATTTTATTGATAGTTTAATCACCTTGGTGTAATTTACCTGAAAAGGAAAAAAATATAGAAAAACCGTGGATTCTATCTTGTCTCCTGGCCCCCAAACCGTCCAATATCAGACAAAAAGCCACGCCGCCCTCAAAAAATAAAAAAAACAAGCAAAACATGTGTGTTTATGATTGTTCCTCTGATTTTATATATATAAAAATATTATTCGGACCTGAAAACATTATAGTAATCGGAACTGAAACCTTGTTTATAAAAAAAAAAAAAGAGGAAGTGGAGGGAATGAAGGGTTTTGATTTGTTGCGGGTGGGTCTAATGTTAATGATATGTCGAGCTGTCAATGTTTTTTTATCATTTCATTCAAAATCCGTGTGTTTTACTTACTAATTTGGTAAAATTCTGTTATTAGTACCTGGGTAAGTTACGGATTTAGCTTTATACTTTAATTTTGGTCAATTTTAGTGATAATATGTTACTTGCATATGATTTTAAAAATACTATACGAAATCTCCTATATTATGAGCCAGATTGCATACTGTCCCTTTAGTTAAAAAATGAATAAATTTATCTCTGTACATTATATTAAAGAGTAAATTGATCATTTTTATTAAGAATTTTATCAATTCCTATTGCTAAAAGTTGACATGGTTAACAAAATAATTAAAAAATTATATGTGACATGTCACATGTACCTCATTTTAATGTACATAGAACTGTTTTTAACCGTAGAAATGAATGGAATTTTTAAAAGGATTATTTTGCTCTTTGATCTAATGTATAGTGATTAACTTACCCGTTTTTTAAGTAGAGAGAGTAAAATACAATTCAGCTCCTAATATAAGAGCCTCTATAGTAATTTTATCGTATAATTTAGCTTAATAGATTTAAAAACTAGCATTTGATTTGAAACAAAAATTTTAAAATTCAAAAAATTCAGGAATAAAAGATGACTAAAATAGATTATAAGGATTAAATCTGTGATTGAAACATAGTTCATGGACTAAAAGCAAAATTTTACATTTTTCATGTTTTTGAGGTGGTTCCGACATTGTGGTGATGGGCTCCAAGGTCTGACGTGTCATCCTTGTGATGTTTGGGCCCACTCTTGTCGGCTTGTCGTTTGGTTCGCTTGCACTGAATGGGTCCACCCACTAACTGTGCTTTACCGTTTTTCTCCTTTTGGTCTTGCATTATTAAAATAATAGTAAAATAAATCTTTTTTAAAAAATAATGTGAACTAAACCGGATTGATCCATCTCATTAGAAACAAGTTGGTGTATTGATCCGAAATAAGGCAAAAGAATTAGTTGACTCATCAGTATGGAACGATTGAAATGGATTAAAAGTTAATTGAACCGAAATTTATAATTTTATGATATTTATTAATAATTTATTTAATTTAAATCAATTGGATCAAAAATTAGTGGTATGATCGATTTGTCCACAAGTTTAATTCTTGAAACATTAATGGTTTCATAAGAAGTTGACACATGACAATGCAAGATAAATTTACAGAAAGTTTACACGTAATAATTCAATTATTTAAAAAGAATTATGAAACGCGATACGTACTATATATACTAAACCGGTCATCTAACGTGACGGATCTCAATAAAATAGATTTTATATTTCTAAAAGTTTTAAACATCACCTTATTTTTCTAAAAATTATTTGATGTATTATATTTTTACGACAAAACTTTCTCTCAACAACATTTTGAAGACTTAAAAAATCGAAAACCACTCAATTTATTTTAAACTCAATTTTATATATATGCAAACATAGGTTTAAATTAATCGAAGTGCACAAATTCAAAAGGGAAATAATTAAAAATACGAAAAAGGAAAGAAAATCATGAAATTTTTAATTAATTAGTTTGTTAATCTTATCCAACATTAATTTGTATAAAACAGAGACACTCCCATTTCCCAAGAAGATTATCCCAAATTTATATAATAAATGCCATCAAAGCCTGCTAGAATCATTTATTAACATTTTGTTGTTATATTATGTGTTCTTTTTCCTTAATTTTTTTTGATAAATGATTTTTTTAGTAGCTTTATTCTTTAAATATAATTATAGTTATTTAAAGGTTAGGTTAAAATAAGGTTTAAAAATAATTAATTATAAAAATATATATGAGCTGGATTGTGGTTTGGCTCGACCTATGAACAAATTAATTCTAAATCATATCTATTTTTGGTCACTCAACTTCAAAAAGTTATAAAATGATCATTAAATTATTTGAAAGTTTTGGTTTAAGTTATTAAGCTGTTAAAATTGTTATTGTATGGTATTATCTGTTCACACTATCTACACTAATCGGAAATTCTCTTTTCCATTCTCTTCCATGGTTCAATTTTTTTTTGTGAAATAGTTTTGAACGTCCAAATCAACAAACCAAAATTTAATTAGTTTTTTTTTTATTTTCGACACTAACTGTCAAATTAACTTTGATCTAAAATATGTTCTTCTACTTGACAATGGATATTGATCCACCGTACTTTAGTGAGTAATAATTTTCAAATAGTTCAATAAGTTAAGTGAAAATTTTCAAATAGTTTAATGATCATATTGTTTAAAGTTTAATAACAAAAATATAAATTTATTAATAATTTAATAATATTAGGTGTAATTTATTTATTTTATTTTTTAATTAAAAAAACACACACTAATGACGAATATGAAAGCCAGACAAGGTAGGGACCCAAACAAATAGCAGAACCAGCACCTTGGTAAACCAAAATCACCTTCCCAACCAACCTTTTTCCATTTTTCTCCTTCTTCACTACCACTCCTCTATTATTATTTCCTTTCGTTTTCAATTTCCTCTCACAAATCTTCTTTTTGGTTTTCCCATTTCTCTCTGCCTGCAAAAATCCCATATACAACCTTTTACTTCCATTTGATCATTTTTCTTCTCCTCTTTGAACCTAGGACCTGGGGGTTCAGTTTTAAATGCAAGGTGGTGGCGGCGGCGGTTCTGAAAGTGGGTCAATGTCTACAGTGTCAAGGGACGAGAACATGGTGGTGTCTTCTGAAGATTCTTCGTGCCCGGATGAGTCTGGGTTGGAGTTGGGTCTTGGTTTGAGCCTCGGTGGTGGTGGTGGTGGCGGCGGCCGCCAAGGCGGTGGTTTCAAGATGCATCATGTTTCCAAAGGTGGTCCATATGCTAGGATTTTGACTGCTAAAGATTTCCCTTCTCCATCATCATCTTCATCGTCATCATCATCCTCACCATCTTTAAGCAAAGCTAGTGTCACAGCTGGGACCAAGAGAACTGCTGAATCTGTGGCTGTTGCTGCTAACGGATCTAGGTATATTGCTTCAGTTTTAAGCTTGATTTGTGATTCCATATTTTCATGTAATTAAGTTTTTGGGGTTCATTCCATTAATCATGTCCCTGAATATGCTTATGTTCGGTAGGAGGCAACTGTCCTATAGTATTTTGCTGTCTTACTTAAAAAATAGAAAATTTAGTCCCTATATATTAGATCATATTAGATCATGAATAAACTCTTCATTCTCTATTAAAAATGACATTCATTTCTACTATTAAAAACTATTAATATTAAAAACTATTTCAGATATACGTGGCACACCACATTGTCATTGTCACTATATCAGTTTTTAACCATCAATTTGACAATGATGAAATATTTAACAAAAAACTAATTTGCTCTTCAAGACAAAAAGAGTCAATTTGCTATTTGATTTAACGGGACTAAAGTGCATACTTTTTAGTAGGGGGTAAATTGCAATCTGACTTCTAGTATAAGGGCTTTCCATGATGTTTTCACCGCTTATGTTCTTAATGTTATATATATGTGAATTGTGTCTTGCATATGTTTTCCTTAACTCTATAATACTACTTAGTTAAGATCAGGGGATAGAGAATTAGGAAAGGAGAGAAAACTAGAATCTTCCAGTTAGGCTTAAACGTGTTCCTTAAAATGATTATTTATGTATAGATTTGAATCCTTTCCACTCTTGTCGAGACGGGATCGTGTTAGTGAACTATGTTGCTCTGACTTTTCTTTTTTATCAAAGTATTCATGCTTTTTTGTGTGCCTGTTACTTCAAGGATCTACCATATACATGGAAAAAGTTAGGAAAATCGAACATACCCGTGTTGGACACGTACCTTTATACCTAAATCCGAGTAACCTAGCTATTTAGTGTTTCTACTTATTTTGAAGATATAAATGCTGGTAGATCTTGTTAATTCTATAATTAGCTTTGAATTGTTTGATTGTTCATCTCCCTCTGCCCCTCTTTCGGGTGTCCTGCTTTCGATTAACATGTCGGTCCAACATATATGAATGGCAAATGTAAGTGTATTGAAAATAGACAGAAATGTAATGGATTGGATCTTAGGTGTTGTATTGCCAACTTGTAAAGCATAAAATAGGTGATTGTCCCTGAAATATATAATTGATCAAATTCTCAAGTTCTTGAACCAAATTTTAAGCAGCAAACCGGTTTATATCAAGCCCTAAATGGCACTATCAATGCCATCAAGACTGTTTAATGTGTACAATTATACTTCAGTATCTTTTCGGTACCTCATGAGTAGCTAATCGCTTTTCTTTCTATTAAACATACCTATTCGAGTTCTGCTGCTTGAACTATTAATTTTCTTTGAATTTGAAACAGTCAAGTCGTGGGGTGGCCTCCTATCAGAGCTTATAGAATGAATAGCATGGTTAATCAAGCAAAAGTGCTGACAATGGAGAACCGCAAAAAGGAGACCTCGATGGTCGAGAACAGCACCATCGGCGGCTATCGTAACAATGGTAACACTAAGATGAAGAAATCCACGTTTGTGAAGGTGAATATGGATGGAACCCCAATAGGAAGGAAGGTCGATCTGAATGCCCATGAATCGTATGAAAAGTTAGCGAAAACGTTGGAAGATATGTTTCTCGAAACCGCCCCAAGTGTCAATCCATCTGGTAAGCTTTCCTAATTTATATTGATTATTGACCATGCAGATGTCTGGGTCTATATGATGACCATGTAAGTGATAAATGAAATTTAGCAAAACCGATAAATGCAAAACCATCCCTTTTTGTATTTGCTTGAGCATTGTGTCAAAATAGGAAATATTAAACCTAGTAGAAGATCATCGAAGCGTGTTTCTCTTTTTATGAAGGTTTGCATTAATTTTTGTGATTAGGATCAACGGCGCTGCAGCTTGATATGTTGAACAGGATGACAAGACGCTCGAAACTGCTGGATGGATCATCCGATTTCGTGCTTACTTACGAGGACAAGGAAGGTGACTGGATGCTTGTTGGAGATGTTCCTTGGGAGTACGTATAATTTCAATAATGCATGTCACTTTACATATTAATTATTTCCATGTCTCCGGTATTTCTAAAATGAACTTCTGCTCTTATTGCCTGGACCGAAAACCAAAACGTAAATCCCTGAGAGTTTCCACTACGTTTATACGTTTAATTTTATTTAAAAACAAATATACATACATACATGTGATATAAATAAAGTTTTCGGTTTAGGGTTTAGCGTTACATAAACCATTGATCAGTTACTTCAGAATAAAGTCATCATCTCTTGACACTCATCGTGCATGTTCTCGGGTTTTGATTCAGGATGTTCCTTACTTCAGTGAAAAGGCTTAGGATCATGAGGAAATCTGAGGCAACTGGATTAGGTACGAATGCATATATTCATACTTTTCTGGTCTTATCAGGGGTGTAGCCAAAGGTGCTTTTTATGCCCTTTTCAATTTGGGTTTTTTATTTTATTTTCGATTGAATAAAAAAATTATAATTTTTAGCCCTTTTGAAAAATTGATAATTTAATTTTAGCATTTTTAATACAATTTTTTGTAGCTCTCGTCCCTTTAATTTTATAATCTTATTTCGACCTCTCTAAACAAAATTTTTGGTTTCGCCCCTGGTCTTATGCTTTTTCCGGTTCTAAGCTAAGTTCAAGTTTCATTCATAATTTACAGCTCCAAGGTAACAAGAAACAAAACCAGAGACAGAGAAGAAAGCCAATGTAGAAATGTTTTTTTGTTTTTGGTTTCAATGTCAATTACAGTGTTGAAGAAATATAGTCACCATAGGTTATGAATGTAATATTTAATACAAATAACAGCTAGTGAGAGTGTTGTTCTTTGCTTTGATGCCTGTAAATAAAAGCGGCAAGTTTGTTGTTGTTGTTTAGTTTCAAAACTTTTCTTCGTTTTTGGTTTATTATAGTTAGACTTTCGAACGGGTCACTTTTGATTTCCAAAAATTATTTAAGATAATTTAAAATTAAAAATTAAAAATTTGAATATTATAAAAAATTAGTTTGTAAAAATGTTGGTCTCGAAAATTTTTGAAATTTTTTTAAAATCATCGTTTTTTTTATTTAATTATACTATACTTGTTATGCAGTAATATTTTATTTTTATTAAAATAATTTAAAATTCGGAGATGTATTGAGAATTTCTGGTGGAATTAACTTTGGGTAAAATATATAAAAATGGTACAATAGAGTTTGGAGTAAGATGATGTTTACACGTGGAAGTGCACGTGCGGCATCGGCAGTTTCGGATAATGGATTCATTCAACTAAAGTGGACCTGACTGACACAGCTGTGTGTCATAGTGTCGGTATTTCCAAGATCCTTTAGTTTAACATCAATCTTTTAACCAATTATTTTATGCCATGTGTCATGGTAATCTAAATGTAGGATGTTATTGCTTTTTTTAAGTATTTAAAATATTTTACTTTAATAAATAATAAGAGTATGGATATATATATTCGTATAAATTAAAATTAATAAAATCCTTTTCATTAAGAATTCAAATCTTATCAAACTAAATTAAAATTTCATTTAAATAATAATTTAAAATATAGTTTTTGCACTAACTTTACCATGAATTTTGTTTTGAACATTCTCAACAGGTTCGGATTATATTCATCATAATTTTTATAATACTTTCAATGTATTTGATCCCGCAAAACAACAATACCCATATCAATTAAACTAAAATTTAATATAATTAAATTGAATTTAATAAAAATTCAACATATATAAATTATTTTGAAAATCTCAAAGAAGGGCAATTAAGTCAAATGATAATAATGAGGAGGGTAAATGCAAAGTGTGCTCAGCCTAACCCCACGTATAAATTAGATTTGAATATTGCTGTTTTGGTAATGAGATTTGAAAATATTTAACTCCTAATTAGAAAAAAGAGATGGTTTAAATCATGTGATTGTCATTAATAACAGCAAACCGAAGAAGAAAGAAAGGAAGAAAGTGCTTCTCCATCTTCATCTTACCCAAAAGCCTCATTATCAACATCAACGGCTGAGATTGTAGAGTTTGGAGCAGGAGATCTTGTGATTATCCCAAAAGGTCTTAGTTGCATTTGGGATGTTTCCATTGCTGTTGATAAACACTATCAATTTCAGTCTTCTTCTTCATCCTCTTGTGATCACTAATTATATATATCTCATTATTATTTATTCTCTATATCTTCACTAATTTTTGCTGTTGTTTTTCCATTAATTCTTTTACATAGGGACCAACTCTAAAAATTTCTTGGATCGAAATTAAATTATATATTTTTATAATAATAAAATATAATTTTATTCTTTTAATAATTTATATATTTATAATTTTTAAAAAATTAAATTAATTTTTTTATCATTTTAAAAGTTAAAAGCCTAATTTTATTATTATTAATTTAAAATTTTATAAATTATAAAAATTGCATTTTTATAGGCCCGGCTAGTAGAATTGCTTTTTTTTTTTCCAATTTTTGGGTTTTAGTTTGGATATAAGGCGAAATTATTATTGCATGTCCCATCCAAATTAACCCTCTATTTGTATATTTATTTACTCTTTATATATACATTTACTGGGTTAATATATATTTCATCCCCTGAACTCAATGGCACTTAATTTTCCTTTTATTTAGTCCTTATCTAAACTTGGAAACCATTAATTAATATTTTTTTAATTTAGTAGACACCATTATCTTTTGTACTGATATTTAATAAAATAATGACGCGTGTCTTAAAAAATTTATAAAAATTAAAAAAGTAAAAATAATTTAAGGAATAATGAATTTCACGTTATTTTTTTTATAAAATTATAGTTTAAAGTTTAAGAATCAATTTTAGTTTTTATACTTTTTTGGATTGTGAAATTTTAATCCTATCCCATAGTAACAAATAAATCCATTTTAGATAAATTCTACGAATGATCTTATTGCACGTAAAATTATAGATTTAGTTCATGTTCTTCAATATAATCATTAGTTCTTATATTTTTTTCAAATTTTAAAATTTCAATCTTGATACAAACAACAATGGTTAAATCCATTAACAAGCTTTGCGAGTAACGTATGAAAATAGCAAATTAACAAAACATTACACTTATGATAATATACTTGTCATATATAATTTTAATAAATTTAACAGATACCATTCAATTTGATTACGTTTGAAATTTTAAAAATAAAAACATACAAAAATTAAAATGACTAAATTATAATTCAAAAACCAAATGTACAATTTGTGCAAAATATCAAAATTTAACCAAAACAAAATCATTTACTCGTATAGGTAAGTCTAGGCAAACACCATTAAAATACTGAAACAGTTGTACTGTGAATGTTAAATCATGTGAAAAAAGACAAAAGCAGTGTTACAAAAACAAATGGTCTAAAATATTTACAAAAAAGAAAAGCAAAAATAAAAACTGTGCAAGCAAAATTTGGCTGGGGGCAAAGAACAGGAAACCCACCAAACTAACAATTTTTTATGCTAATTTGTAAAATTTCTTGAATGAAACAGATGATCTGCTACAGTATAGACAAATGGCTTCAAACTTTTATTTTTCAAGTGGAAGTCTCTGCTGGTTGAATCTTATTGCTTTGGCTTGGTCCCCATATACGGATTGTATGATCGTCACTAGCTGATGCCAACATCAGAGGCCGTTTAGGGTTCCAGCTGACACTATTAACCGTCATTGAATGGCCAGATAATACCTCAATTGGTGTGGAGCTTTGTCGATTCCAGATATACACCTGCCAATATTTGCATAATGTATAAGCGAATGAATGAACTTGCCGAGGTCCATGTGCATATATACATTGAGTTAGACACGAAAAAATAACACTATCGGAGATGACCCTGAAAAAAAAGGTCCTCTGTAATCGGCAAAATCAGTATGTATCACAATTACATAAGGAAAGTAGGTATGCACACATTGAGTTAGACACGAAAAAATAACACTATCGGAGATGACCCTGAAAAAAAAGGTCCTCTGTAATCGGCAAAATCAGTATGTATCACAATTACATAAGGAAAGTAGGCATGCTAAGTGTTAATGGGGATCGACGCCACATGTAGCGTATCCCAGTATCAGCATCTTAGTGTAAGATGAAGTGGATGGAATTGGAAGATGTTATTGGACTGGACTGGTTATCATATGGCTGCCCGCAATGCCAGAAATGATTAATAAATGCAAGGGTAAAAGTACTATGGAGACCTTTGTACTAGGAGTCAAATTACATTTTGCCCATTTTACTAAAGAAAATGGCATATTAATATACGTTAGATTAAAGAGCAAACTGATCTTTTTTGTTAAAATCTCATCCAATTCTATTGTTAAAAACTGGCATGATTGACAAAATAACCAGACAATTACATATGAAGTTTCATTCCGACACACAAGGACCAGGTTTTAACAATAGAAATGGATGGATTTTTTAACAGAATGATCAATTTGTTCTTTGATCTATCGTACAAGGACTAATTTGCCCATTTTTTACTAGAGGGGGCAAAATACAATTTGACTCCTAATACAAGGACCTCCATGGTATTTTACCTAAATGCAAGTGATTTGAGAAAAGGTGTAATAAATTTACAACTAGCTAAACATGAACAACAATGATTTTACCTGTGTGTTCTCACTGCCACTGGCAATGAACATGCTATTGATACCACCAAAGCAGGACCGTATGACGTACTTGTTTTAACAGAATGATCAATTTGTTCTTTGATCTATCGTACAATGACTAATTTGCCCATTTTTTACTAAAGGGGGCAAAATACAATTTGACTCCTAATACAAGGACCTCCATGGTATTTTACCTAAATGCAAGTGATTTGAGAAAAGGTGTAATAAATTTACAACTAGCTAAACATGAACAACAATGATTTTACCTGTGTATTCTCACTGCCACTGGCAATGAACATGCTATTGATACCACCAAAGCAGGACCGTATGACGTACTTGTTTTGCTTGTGTCCTGTGTACTTTAGGGGCTTTGCCCATTTTCCGGCAACATCTCTCAAATGTATCTCTTGGCTATTTAGGTTGACAATAAAGAACTTACTGTCGATGGAAACTGAAAGAGATGTGATTGAATGCTCCTCAAAGATTACTTGCTCAGCATTTGTCCTCAAATTTAATATCCGAATTTCTTTGTCAGAGAATATGCTGATAAGGTTTTCACCATCTGATGTAACAGCAAGATCCAAAACCTTGGGCATCCTCATGCCCCTCCAAACTTTCATCTCATTCCCATCACAGTCCCACATGCAGATGCCCTTTTCAGGGTCGGAACTGCCACAAACAATTCGCTTTGAGTCTGGAAACCAAGCACATGAGCTAACGGTGAAGCCGTGGTCCCCAAATGTATGCTTGCAAGTGCCTGTTTCTACATCCCAAAGCTTGAGAACTTCCAAGTTTCCACATGTGAGTAACTTTGTATCGTCCGGGCTCCAAGCCACAAAGGATACAGGGTTCTGATGGCTTCTAAGCACATGTTTCATTGTCAGCTTATCATTATCCATGACCTAAGAAATTCAGCGAGTGGAAAAAAAATCAAGTCAAACACTTCAGAAAAAAAGAATCTTAGAGAGCAAGACCAAAATCCAGTACCCGTAAATTTTAATATAAAATGTACATAAATATTCAAGATTATAATGATGGTAATTATGCGTTCAACATGAAAACAAGGTCCTCTGCTTAAACTTAGGATAATGTCTGGTGTAGAACATCAAATCTAGACACCCCATGGTCGGCATTAAAAGCCACTTCGAGCCACATTTTTTAAGAGGGAAGTTTACCGGTGAAAAAATCAAACACGCTAAATCGAATCAATATTAAAGAACAGAGCAAAAAGAACACAGTACGAGAAAGAGAACATCAACATCTGATTGATTTCATTTCATTTATTTCGAGTTTGGGAAAGAGACAATCAGGAATTCGTACATGAAATTGGTCATTTCTTGTTTGTTTCAGCTTTTAGAATAACAACAAACTATACCTTATTTGCAACCCCCTCCCGACCAAATATAAAAAAGAAAAGTGGGAAAAGGGAGGCATTAAGAGTTAGATGCACCCCTAATTGAGCCACTATGTGTAACTCCTATGATGCTATTCTAATTTATCATACCTCACTGACAACATGTTACAACAAAAACAATATTCCAAATCTTCTAGATGAAGCAGCAGAGACGCATGCATGCACATATTCTTAAAAAAAAAAGTGTGTATCTGTCCATATGCATAAGCAAAAAATAATTAAGTTATACCTTCCATATAATAGCTGTACAGTCACTTGATGAAGAGGCTAAGTACTCTCCATTATTTGAAAATTGAATGAACCAAACTTCATTGCTATGTTCAGTCAAAATCTGCAGTCACAGGAAACAAAAGGGGCCACAATACACCTTAAACATTCATGATAAACAAGCCACAATTTAGGCAGTTGGACAAGAAAATTCAAAAATTGCATGTTCCTCATGTATAAATCAGCACAAAGGGAATGGAACAACTCATTAAACATTCTCATCTTAAGGTGGGAGAAATCATCTTGAAGAAAGATCATGTAAGCTATATATCAGGTTTTAGACTGAGAAATTGGAATATGTTTTAGTGAAAGGCACACACTGAAGTTATTATTTAAAAAAAAACTACTGAACATAATTTTCTTTAAGCTTATTGCTAAAGGGTGATTCAACTTTCTAATTTCATGGTGTTGCATAGCTCAATGGTTTTCATGCCCTGCCTTCAGCAAGCATAATATGAAATTCTAGAACTATAAAAACATATTGCTATGACTCCCTTCATGTCAGCCAAAGAAAAATAGCATGAATTGAGAGGAAGTTGTACTAATAATGTATTAAAAAAGATAAGATCATCCATGAACTGACAGGAAATATAAACATAAAAGGAGATTTTGTTCAATGAAAGTATAAGCAAGTTTTACAACATGATGAGGACAAGATTTCTACCACACAAGTCAGCTATATAATTCATATTGCAAAATTATGTTTTATTTAGTTTATCCGGAATACCATAAAAAAGAAAAGAACTTTAAATTTCTTATTTGGTTCAAAATGATAAATGGAAATCTGGACAAACTTTTTCCACCACTCCAAGCCATTGGCTTCATTGAATACAAGCAAATATTGTCTTGATATGTGGGTTCAAATTGACAAAGAATCAGTAAAAATAAACAAGTTATGAATAACAACATGGAAATTCATCACCACCTCATAGTTTATACCAAGATGAGCGAATGAAGATTAAGTAGCATTAGATGGATGCAGGAGGCTGAAATTACATCATTTGAAGGCGGCAAGGCGCTTCATTTTAGTATTTAGGAACTTGACCCCTAGCATTTGTTCCACCAAATCAGAAGTTTATTGTGGCAACGTTATTGAAAATGTAGATAGACAGTAAATAAAAAAAATAGAAATGCTAAATGTGAAGAACAAACAAATGCTTGGTGTTCAAAAACACAAGATAAAATGTAGAAAATATCATATTAAAACTGAAAACATTGTGTTCATAAAGGCCTGTGTTCATTTTATAACCTATGATTTATCGTATGAATAACAGTATTGACTGCAACAAGAAGCACACCTGAACTGTTTCTGTAGGTATCTGATCTCTGCCGCAGCAATGATCTTCATAAAGCAAGACCGCGTCCTGGGAATTATGATATATACATGAATCAATTTGGGCTGTTACACTAGTTTCAACTAGATGTTCCAAACGTCTCTCAGGCAATACAATTGGAGGAGGAAGCTGTTTCCCTAGCTCCATCACTAACCTTTTTCGCAGTTCACTAATAACATCTTCATCTAGCTTACCCAATTCCATCTCTTTCAATGCAAGTATATTATAAGCTAATTTATGAACTGTTTCGTTGCTCATATGTAAAGTGGGAACCCGTTTTTGCAAAACTGACAAAGCCAAAGAATCATCACCTCGATTCAAATACTCCAAAAAACACTGCTTGAACACAAGAAACAAAACTGAAGATCGTGTATCATCCTTCACATCCTTAATTTTATTCAAGGTATCAATACAATCATCCCAATCGCCACTAAGGATTTGCGATTCCAACAAATCAAATTCTATGGATTTGTACCTAACACCGGACTCTATTTCCAAACAAGAAGCAGACTTTTTGTATCCAAGAGAGTATAAGCATTGAATTATAACTCTTAAAAATTCATGCTTATTTATTAAACCTTTAGAGCCTAGCGTGGTAGGCGAATTCTCCATCGAGCTGTGTTTAGGGAAACCTTAAACTGTTTGGATAAACTGTCTTGCCTTCTAAAATCAAAGATGCCCATTTCTTTCACTTGCCATCAGTTTCCTATATCATAAATAAAATCCAATTAGTCGAAAATTCATTCAAGAAAAATCTCAAATCCCCATGACAAATACATAAATAAATAACACAATCAATGTAACAAGGTTGAAGACCTAGAAACCAAATAGAGGAAACTATATAAAGTAATTCAAATGTTGAATTAATGTTTATTATAGAAGAAGAAATCCAGTTCTGAACATACCCAAAATTTGCCAAAGGAAGAAAACTAAAATCAAGAAGCAAAGAAGCAAATACTTTCCAAAGCAATAAGTTGAACTTTCAGAAAAGAAAAAGCTTCCATAAACAAAAGACAAAGAACGCAATTATTTTCTTTCTTTATCAAATCTTACAAATAATAACAACAACCAAATTAATTAAAGGGGGGGGAATCCACAAATGCATTCAATTCAATAAACCAACTTAAAAAACTGCTAATTGAATTAACTACCCAAAACCCAAAAAAATTACAACCCAACAAGATTAATAACAAAAAGAAAAATAAAAGAATCATTAAACAGTAATTCATTCAATTAAAAGATCAATAAAATGCTAAGTTGTACGTACAGAGAATGAATAGTTCCCCAACTGTGACGAAAGCAATAAGAACCAAAAAAAAAACACGAAATAAAAAAATGAGGTGAAGGGTATCAGGGGGGAAAGGGGAGAGGGTTTAGCAGCGGTTATTTTGAAGGGACTGACGACAGAGATTTATTGGAAAAAAATATTAGTACATAAATTTTTATATTATGAAAAAAGAAATATGGCGAAGATGAAAGAACGAAGCAAGTGATTTTTTTTCCCGATCGGCTAAAGCGTTGACGTTTTGTAGATGTAATTAAACGACGCCGCTGGGGATGGGGTTTTTACCGTTTACTTGTGTGAATGGAATTTTGGTCAAACGTCTCTCTTTTATTTCTTGGTATAACAACAAATTTAATCTCACTTTTAATTCATAATTTCTTGGTATAACAAAAAATTTGTAATTTAGTACATAAATTGTTTTTCTTTTTTAATTTTTTTTGGTATAACAACAAATTTAATTCATAATTTTAATCTCACTTTTTTTTACTTTAATTTACATTTTTTATCACTCCAACCTAAAGCTTCAAAATTTTGGGGACAAAAAAGTTGTATTAAGTGTTAAAATTTTAACGATATTAATGTGACAATAATAGTCTATGTATATTTTATTGTTGAAGTGGATAATTTTAAAAAAAATTTATTGAATTTTTAAATAAATTTAATATTTTTAATTTTTATAAAGTATATATGAATTATCATGCAAGTTTTCAGGACAAAATACTAAAAAAAGCCCTATTTTTTAAAAAATTATCGAAATGGGCTCGGTATTTTATTATTTATCGGAATGGGTCATTTTCCCCGAAATCGCGTCCACGTCAGCGCCATGTCAAGGGACGTGTCAGTAAATCACGTCCACGTCAGAGCGCTTTGCTTACGTGGACACAAATCGCGCCTACGAGGACGCGATTTACTGACGTGGACGCGATTTCGGGGAAAATGGTCCATTCCGGTAAATAATAAAATACCGGGCCCATTTCGGTAATTTTTTAAAAAAATAGGGTTTTTTTTTGGTATTTTGCCCCACTATGTATTACTGTAATATGTAGCTCAAAATATATATTGTAGTTAATATTCATAGTATTGTAGCTCAAATTGTCAATCCGTCTATACTATTGTACTAATAATATATATTAATGTAATATTGAAGAGTTAATTGATTAAAAAAATAAATGCAACAAGTATAAAAAAGATTCAAAATTATTACCAACAAGATTTGAACCAATGTACTAAGGGAAAAGAGCAAGCATTTTAACCAATTAAGCTAAACTAATTAATTAACATATTATAAAAATATTGTTATTATCTTAATTATATTACTTACGTTCTAACGATTTATCGGACCTATTCCATACACGTGTCAAATCAGAAAAGTAATACAACAATTCTGTAAAAAAAATCCGGTGTTTACTTCAAAAAAAATAAGGAAAATAATGATTTGAATGTTTCAAAATTTAATTTTAAACCGAAAAAATCAAAATTTAGAGGTAAAAAAGGATCTTTTTCGACGAAAACTGCGGGCGGTTTGCTAGCGCGTAGATCTCGAAAAGTTATTCGAAATAAAAAAAAAACGTCTCAATCGGACAACCGAGCGAAAAGTTATGGCCTTTCAAAGTTTTCCAACCTGAAAAACATAAACGGTCAATTTTTTGACCGGTGGGTACTGTTCACGTGCGGCGCAAATCGCGTCCGCGTAAGCGCGATTTGCTGACACGTCCCCTGACATCGCGCTGACATGGACGCAATTTCGGGAAAAATGACCCATTTCGGTAAATAATAAAATATCGAGCCCATTTCAATAAATTTTAAAAAAATAGGGCTTTATGTGTAATTTGCCCAAATTTTCATGTCAATGATATTGAGCTTTTAACAAATTGGTCAACTTTTTCACTGAAGATTAAAGGATAGAGTAATGAAGAAAAAAATAAGATTAAAGCTAGAAATTTTGTTTGGGGGTCAAGATAAAATTCTAAAAAATTTTAGACAAACAAAGCTAGAAATTGTATTCTAAAAAGACTTAGACTATATAATTAATTTTTATTTTTATTTATTTGAATGATTGAAAGGCATAGAATAAAATAAATGATTAATACTTGACAGGGATTACTAATAATATTTTCCCATTTCACAAAGGGAGCTAAAATCTCTTCTGGGTCAAAGTGACAAAAATAATAAATATTCGGGTTAAATTTCTCGTTATATCTTAATTTTATTATCTGGGGTTTTTTTCTTTTTTCTTTTTGAAAGCAAAGTTTGAATGTTTTTTATTCACTTTTTTTCATATGAGTATAACATCACGATTTTTAGTCTTTGTTTTTCGATACAGTGCACACTTCAACCCACGTCCTCAATTAGACATTGACATTGTTGACAAATGTTAAGGTTTCGGGATTTTACTATCCAAGTTCAAGTTTCATCATATGTATTCTTATGTGCGGGTATGTGGTTTCGTTATGTGTGGGTTTTAGTCAAGTGAGTCCATTTTAGTTCAAATTATTCATTTCTTTGTCCACTCGTGCTTTCTATTGGCTTTATTTTACCTTCTAGTCACTTGAACATGTATTTACAATTGTCACGACGATTAAATCCTTTAGGGATTTATAGTTACCCCTCTCAATAACGTCATCTTCAATGCCTGGATTCGAGTTTCTCCTTAATAATGCAATATACATTATCATTGCACTCAATACATGTTGGTTTATTGTGGTTTTATTCATCGTTATAATACAAGTGTAATTATAGATGATTAATGCATAAAAAAGTATATATATTTTATAAAACAAATTATATTATTATGATTTTATATTATATTAAATTTTTTGGCTAAATTTGACGTTTGGAGTCAAGTCCGCGTCAACTAATTAAAAAAAATACAAATATTTATACTTTTATCATAATAATAACCTTTTATATTTTAATATGTATATTGTTACAGCCATAATTTAATATTTTAGAAATCAACATTTATTAATAAAAAATAAAAATCCAATTTATTTTGATAAAAAATGAGGAACAATTTTTCAAAAAAATACATAGAGGATAAAATTTTTTGAAAAAAATAGGTAAACTACATTATTAGTCTCTCAATTATGAGTAAATTTTTGTTTTGACTACCTGATTAAAAAAAGTTACAAATTGATCACTAATGTACTTGAAATTTTTTTTTTCACTTGACTGCTAAGGGGCAATTGTGGAACTTTTTAGTAGGTATAATAATACTTTTAGTCCTCAACTTTTATAATTTCTATCAATTTAACCTCAATTCTATATAAAAATTACAAATAACTCAAAAATATTTTAAAAATTAGAAATTTCTATATAAAAATTCAGGTTATTGCAACAACAAATCTTCAGCTTTGTCATAAAATCATGAAAGTCGAGTTAAAAATAGATCAATATTAATCTCTTAACATAATATTCGTCTAATATAAAGCTTAAATATAATTAAAAACTAATGGTCATATAATATAACTCAAGATTGTTCAATATTGAGGCATAAGAACGGAAATGGTCATTCAATATAATCAAATAACAATTTAAAAATAAAATAAAACTAAGTTAGTAATATCTTCAAGTTAAGTTCCACGTTGTTGAAAGACTTTTTCTAAAATTGATATTATAGAGATTTGTGAAATCGACTTTGATAACCAAAAATATGCAAAATGTACCATAGAAATTTCTTTTTCAAACTCAATTCATTTAAACTATTTTTCAAATCCTAAATCGTAAAAACAAATTATATTCTGAATCTTTTTCTTTTCTTACAATGAATAACAAATTCCCTTGTTTTTTTTCTCACTTTATCTATTTTTAAAAATTTCATTTCAATTTTTAAAATTTTCCATGTATCTTCATAAATTTCTAAATTTTAAAAAGATCAATTTTTTATCATTTTATATTGAACCAATGACAATTTGACAAAAAGTATAAAAGCTGAGGATAAAAGTGTTATTATACAAATAAAAAAGTGCCACAGTTAGCCACTTAATGGTTGTGTGACCAAAAAGACCAATTTCAAAAACAATAGTGACTAATTTGTACATTTTTTTAGTTAAATGACTAAAACGAAAACTTATCCATAGCTAAGTGACTAATGGTATAGTTTACCCTTAAAAATTTAAATTACTTTATGCCAAAACTAATATTTTTTACTTTTTTACTAACTACCTTGTTGATAGCTTTAATTAGACTTAACCCACGAATCAATACTTAAATATATATATATATATATATATATTTCATATTGTCATTTTTTTGTCATAAATTGTACTTAAACTATATATTTTCCCAACTCGATAACTTTGTTAATCCAATTATTAGTCAAACCGTTAAGTCAATTAAAAGAAAAAGCTTAACTTACAAATTAGTACTTAAACTATATTCTTTTTCCTAAATTGGTACCTAAACTTTTTTTTATCACAAGTGGTACCTAAATTATTCTTCCGATACTCATTTTGCACTAAAATGTTATATACATTAAAAGAAATTTCAGCCAATATTAGATGGCACGTGATATAATTGTTTTTTGAAATATTATTATATTTTCTTTTACATTACTTCTCTCTCTTAAAAATTTTAATTTTTTTCTTCCTTTATAATGTACATCAATGCCAACAATAATTGAAATTTGCCTTATGGGGGTTGAGATGATGGCAATTAATTATGCTTTTAACTTCACCACCTGCTTGTTCAACCTAACGAGATCAAAGTTCTTTCTTTGATAAAAAAAATAGTGTTTTTAGAATTAAATCAACTGATTGGACTAATTCAACTAAGATCTGAATGAGATATCAATTTAAATATAAGGTTAAATCGAATAACTCGTGAATTGATATAAACCAATTGAATCGATCCAAAAAAATCAATTGAATCAATTTTCTCTATTTATAAAATATATATTTTTATAAATTTTAATAAATAATTTAATCTAACTAGACAAATCGATCAAACTGTGAACTGATAGCCTAAACGGTTCAACATCAATTCGTTATGAATACCTTGATCAAAACGATGAAACCCAAAATACTCACACTTGTAGAAGAAACCCTAAGAGAAAGAAGAAATAAGAAAAATGAAAAGTAAAAATACATAAATATATATAAAGAGAAAATAATACTTTTCATTTTTTGCTGTCACATGACCATTTTTACTTAGTGATTTTTTAAAAATAGACTTAACAGTGTAATTGACAATCAAACTAGTGGAGGTATCAACATGAGAAAAAAAGTAGTTTAAGTATCACCGGTGATAAAAAAAAAATACCAAAATGGAAAAAAATGTATAATTTATGTATCAATTTGTATGTTAAGCTTTTTTTTTTTTTAAAATACACTTAAAGGTTTGGCTAACAATTAGACTAATGGAAGTACCTAATTGGAAAAAAGAATAGTTTAGAAATCACTTGTAAAAGAAAATGTTTAAGTATCAAAATGAAAAAATGTTATAGTTTAGGTACTAATTTATGAAATAAGCTATTAATTTAATAGTATAGAAGATAATAATAAAAAAATCCGAACAGTTTCCAAGTGACGGCAACAAACGGCTCTAAGGTTTGTCGTTTTCGTCGGTGCGTCACAACCACGCGCTGATTAAAAGGATCGTAGTCGACAACCACCATCAATTGCCCCCAAACAATATTTATTTTATTATTTTCTGGATTTTGTTAAGCATACATATTTTTTAATAACGGGTAAACTACGATAGTAGTCACCCAACTTTTGGTTAGTTTCGTTTTTTACCCAATTATTCGATTTTTTTATTTATTGGTCGATAGAAAAATGATGTGACAACTTTTAAATTGGAATAATAGCAACTTTAGCCCTCAATATTTATATATTGTATCAATTTAGCTTTGGTTCTAAAAATTTAACCCTCAACGTTTACACATTGTGTAATTTAGTTTTTCTTTTTTCAATTTACTTTTCTTTGTGATCATTTTACCTAAAAAACTAAAAAAACAAATCTATCAAATAAAATTGATTGAAAATATACAAAAAATGAAAACACCTATCAATCCAAGAGAATTATTTCCGTATTTTCTCATCCTTTTAAAATTAACCCTTAATGTTACAAATAAAAGTAAAACAGAAAAAAATGACCAAATTGCACGATGTGTAAATGTCGAGAGTTAATTTTTTTAAATCAATACTAAATTGACACAATATATAAATGTTGAGAGTCAAAGTTGTTACTATACAAAATTTAAAAGCTACCATGTTATATTTTTGTTAGTAATTTAACGATTGGTGACCAAAAAAGAAAAATTGAAATAGTTTTGTGACCAAAAAAGAAAAAAGTTAAATTGTTAAAACATTTTGTATCTTTTTGTAGTTGAATGAAAAAAATACTAATAATTGAATGACTACTAATACAATTTACCCTATTTTATAATAAAATAATGAAGAAACTAATTTTATAATCTACAAGTACACTTTAGTAAATTCTTTTTCTTATTTTTTTAATACAAAAAAGAATCAGTATTACTATTCGTGTTTGCCTCTTTGCTGTAGCTACACTCAAGCAATAAAAGCACCTCCCACCTTCCCCCACTCTCAAAAAAATTTTCGTATATTTTTTCTCTTTAAATTTTATATACTCTCTATTCCAGATATCCTTTTCTTCCTTTCTATTTTCCTCACTTTCTCTCTTTTAGATCCCTCTTTTGCTTTTTCCCTTTTCTTTTTTTCTCTCTGGAAAGGAAAAAGAAAAGAAAAGAAAAGAAATTTTCTTTTTTGTTTTCTGCAATTTTGCGGTAGATCTTTGCCGCATTTCATGGATCTACAATCGCGGCGAGCTACATTGTCTTAATATTTTATTTTTTTCTAGGTTTTTTTTTCTAGTTTTTTTTTAAATTTTGTCGCTTGTTGGAGCAGTGGAGCTTCAGTTTTTGTTTGGTTATGAGGTGTGTTGTTTTGGACGGAGAGTTTGGACGGCGGAGAATGGTACAATGGAGCTTTAGGACTCACCGGTTGTTCTCTGACGAGGTTCGAGTTGGTATCTGTGTTTGACGATGGTTGTTTTGGACTCTGGTTCGGCGAGATAAGATGCCTGCTTTGATTCTGCTTCAGTTGCTTCTTGTTTACTTACTCAGCTTTCTCTCTTGTTCTTGTTTAGGTATTGTTCTTTCTGGATACTTGCTCTTTTTCTTTTAGTTAAATTTATTTTTAATCTACTTTGGTTACTGGAAAATATAGTAGCAAAACGGAAGAAATGTGGAGTAAAATCGAGTTCGAGATAAGCTTTAATTTTATTTGGAAACAAATAAAAACTAAACATGCTTTATTAAGCTAAGTAGACTTTGCTGATTGGCTCTCCTATGGCTACTTATCTTTTCCACTATAAAGTTCTCCCTTTAGCTCAGTGCTCATTCTCTGGCCTTCGCCGAAAAAAAATGAAAAGAAAAAAAAAAACAGATGCTTTGCTGTTTGAGTAATTTTTCCGTCTTCTATTTTATAGTTCCATATAGTATTAGGAAAAAAAATAGCGAATTTGAAAAAAAAATGAGGGAAAAAAATATGTTAGATAATTTATTAGTATTTTAGCCACTCAGCAACATGTCGTTCCGTGTTAGTTTTATGCTGGTTAACTGAAAAATTTGTGGTTAAGTGTGCTTATACCATGTTTCATGTATAAACATATATGATTTATTTCGTCATGGTGTCGTTTAAAAGGAAGTATGAGCGTTGAATATCTTATTAAAGAATGTTTTTAGCATTTTCTTTTGGGTATATCCTTTATGAGTAAAGGGTCAAAATCAGTCACTCTTGGAACTGTTAAAATCTTTGTACTAATTATCATATTTTTGTGAACTTGTAATATACAATTGTTACATGATCCATGCTAATAAAGGTGGTCGTTACCTTGTAGGCATACCGTTTTTGTTTTGTTATTGGTACTTACCAAATCGATATACCGTTTCGGGTTTTGTCGGCATCTGTTAAATATTTCATATATAGTACATTTTCAAGTTTTCTACTAAAATATATATTATATGTAGATGCAAATTTATCTTTATCCGTTATATCTATATAAATGTAAAATTTCAAAATTATGAAGATCTAATAAATAAAAAGAACATAAAAATATTAGAAAAATAGTAAATTATTATTAATTAGGTTCATTAGTCTAATTTAATGAGTATATTTGATTTTTGAGTGAAATTATGAAAATAAAAATAATCATGAGTGAAAAACATTAGTAATTAGTTAAACGAATAAAAAGGTTATACTAAAATAAAATAATATTGTAAGATTGTTTTTCTTCAGAACCAATACTTGATGGCCAGTAATGATAGCTGTAGCTGAAATAAAGGCATGAACATGTATCAGTGCAGTGATTAAGTTACCTATGGTTCATGATGGAAGATTGATATCATTGCCATTTTATTTTTCTTTGTTTTCAGAGCTGCAAGTATTCTCGTATCCTTTACAACCAGTGCACCGGTTGTCTGCTGTGGAAACAATAGTTGACCATGGTAATGATTTATTTTCATTTATATAAATGTTAATGTAGTCAAATAAAGTTCTTTTTATTTTGCCTCCTGTCTATACTTGAAAGAACTTACCATTTATATCCAAATAGGTGGAGCTTGATGTAGAAATGTAGTATCATGAAGAATGTTAACTGAAGGTCTTTAAAGAAAAGGAACTTTAGAGTAATATGTGTTTTCTTGTGGCCTAAGCTATTATCGTCCTGAAGTGCTTTACCATGCCTTAAGCTACTGAACTTGCTCTTAGCCATGTGTCTTCATGAACACCACATATTTGGCAAGTATAACAAATGACTGAAAATATTCAAAGAGGCATATTGTGTCTACTTCTTGTTGATGGAGTGGCATGTACCTGCTGAAAAATTGTTGTCATTTTTTACTAGTTTAGGATTTCTGTTATACAGTTGTATATGTTCTTCTCACTAATTGTTTTAGCCAAAAAAATGATATCATAAGACGATTTGCCTCTTCTGAGTTTTGTTTGGAAGAGAAACTCTTACCTGTCTATTTATGAAGCATGTGTTAGTTATCAGATATGCTCTTCTTGTTCGTTTATGCTATCTGGTTCTCTCCCCTCAGTGTATCTGATCTTTAGAAAGCTCAAGCGGAAGCTCTTTGTTGATCCTCCTGTTAGTTGTTTGGGCGTATAACCCAATATGCTAAATTCATAACTAACAGAAGGCAAACAGTACAAGGTCAACTTGTTATATTTACCAATTTGCTATAGATGTTTGGGGCTGGTTAATGGGTGATTTTTAAAGGCATTCTAACTTCCCTTTCATTACTGTGCATTATTGCTTTTCACATGGATTACCAATAAGGTTGCTCCACTCCTAGCAGCTAGGTTGATTTCAATGCGTGTGTTATTTTCTCAACCAAGATCATCCCAAGATCATGTTAATCCTTCCTTTGGACCAGCCACTGCGCCTGCACCTTCTCCTATCTATCAAGGTACTTATTGCAATCCATTTCCAGCACCTTGCTACTACATTAATGCTATCATGTGGCTGATGCATATTGCATTGCAGCTCCTGTTGCTAGCCCCAGTAGGCACTTGGTACCCAGACATCGTCATGGTGGTCATCATCATCGTCATCATGTTAAACCCCGAACAGATGCTCCATCTCCTTCAGAGCAAGGTAACTTGCTATGGTCCTTAAGCAGTATCTAGAGGAGATGGCCTCTAATGCTCGGTTTCTCTTTTGTCCCAAAAGAAAAAGAAATTACTGTTTAAATTTTAACCTTAATTGAGGGAACTACAAACATATTGCTAGTCTAGGGGATTATGGTGATGTTGATTTACTTTGTTTAAATACATGTATAGTTTCTTTTGCTTCTTTGTGGTTTTTGATTATTAAACTTGTCAGGTTGCGATCAAAAATGCGTGGACCCACTTACTGCAACCCCTTTTGGTTCACCTTGTGGTTGTGTGTTCCCTATGAAAGTCAAACTTCTTCTATCTGTAGCTCCTTATGCTGTTTTCCCTGTGATGAATGAGCTAGAGATTGAGGTTGCTGCAGGCCTATACTTACAACAAAGTCAAGTGAAAATCATGGGTGCTACTGCTGATGCTCAAGATCAAGGGAGAACATTGGTGGAGATTAACTTGGTTCCACTTGGAGAGAAGTTTGATAATACAACTGCAATACTTACATCTGACCGGCTTTTGCACAAAAGACTGTCTCTAAATTCAACTCTTTTTGGAACATATGATGTGGTATCCATCAGTTATCCAGGTAGTGATCTGTTTTTTTTAGATAACTTAACGTCATGCTATTTTGTTGTTATGTCATGGTTATAACTTGAAAACATGTTATCAGGGGTTCCTCCTTCACCGCCATATGGTAATATTTTCGGGAGTGGTCCAACTGGAAGTACTGGAGATCTCCCAATCACAGCTAATTTTGTTAACAAGAACCAAAAGATGAACATCAGGATTATTGCCATTATTGTTTTATCTGCTTTTGTGCTCTTATTGGTTTTAGCTGGAGCAATCTCTGTCCTCGTAAAATGGAGGAAGGTTAGAAGACCGTCAAATGCTGTTGGTCCAGCTTTTCCTTCCTCATTGAACAAAAGATCTGGTAGGTTTACTAGTTGGCTTTATGTTTGACATTTAGATTCTGTTGCATGGAATTGCAATGTAATGCGATGCTGGTAACTGGTTTTCCACTATTGCTGTTTAGGCACACACACACACGCACAATCCTAAGCTGGTATATCTTTATGTATTTTAATGGTTAATTTCTCTTAAAGCTGTGAAGTTTGAATATGCAATAATTGGAATTTTGATGCCTGGATCTAAGCTAGTTACATTTCCTTGTTTGGATGGACTAATTTGATGCATGTGAAGTTGGAATATATGATAATCTCTCCTTTGTGTTAATGCAGGCATTGGTTCTATGCTGTCAAGCAGTATAACAAGCTCTCCATCAATGTCACTCATTTCCACCATGGCTACTTGTGCTTTCCCGGTTAAAACATTTACACTTGTTGAGCTTGAGAAGGCAACAAGCAACTTCAGTTCAAAGAGGATACTCGGTGAAGGAGGATTTGGACGTGTTTACCGTGGTGTTATGGGAGATGGAAGTGAGGTAGCTGTTAAGTTACTTACAAGAGATAATCAGAATGGAGACCGTGAATTTATTGCAGAAGTGGAGATGCTAAGCCGATTGCACCACCGCAATCTTGTCAAACTTGTCGGTATATGTATTGAAGGACGCATACGCTGCTTGGTGTATGAACTTGTTCCAAATGGAAGTGTGGAATCACACTTGCATGGTATGATTTCCTTATCAAATTTGTCTGTTTCGTTTATTGGACCGATTGCTTGTTCAATTATCCTGAAATATGTTGCCTAGGTCATGACTGTTGCAATGCTATCCAATATATATGTATATAAATATGCAATTCTAGTTTGACAAAGATGGATTGACCTTTAATCCAAGTTTCCTTTATATTGTTGGTTTAGGTGTTGACAAAAACAAAGGACCTCTCGATTGGGATGCACGGCTGAAGGTTGCCCTTGGAGCTGCTAGAGGATTAGCTTATCTTCATGAAGATTCTAACCCTCGAGTGATTCACCGAGATTTTAAGGCTAGTAATGTTCTATTAGAAGATGACTTTACCCCAAAGGTCTCAGATTTCGGTTTAGCAAGGGAGGCAACTGAAGGAAGCCAGCACATTTCTACCCGAGTCATGGGAACTTTTGGGTAATTATTCATTTTTGCGTTAATTATCATATGTTAGCATTAAATTTCCTTGAAACGTATTACATACTTCTACATGTCTTCCAACTTACCGGAGAAGGGAGAGTAATAAGTATAAAAAGTTAATTCATGCGAATTTTATGAATTGATCCATAAAAACACTTTCGCTCTTCAAAATATTGTTAAAGGTGAAATTTGTGAATTTGCAGATATGTTGCTCCCGAGTATGCTATGACGGGGCATCTACTTGTTAAGAGTGATGTTTACAGTTTTGGGGTTGTGCTTCTTGAGCTTTTAACCGGAAGAAAACCTGTGGATATGTCCCAACCTCAGGGACAGGAAAATCTCGTAACTTGGGCACGGCCACTACTAAGCAGTCGGGAAGGTGTAGAACAGTTGGTAGATCCTTCCTTGGCTGGGACATATAACTTTGACGACATGGCTAAGGTGGCAGCCATAGCGTCCATGTGTGTTCACCCTGAGGTGACTCACAGACCTTTTATGGGTGAAGTTGTGCAGGCTCTGAAGCTTATATACAACGACACTGACGAAACTGGCGGGGATTGTTGTAGTCAAAAGGAGTCCTCTGCCCCCGAATCGGACTTTAAAGGAGATTTAGCCCCTTCTGATAGCAGTTGGTGGAATGCTGGTGCGGTTACCCCCAGTTTAACTTATGGACGATCCTATCCTTTCGTCACAATGGACTATAGTTCTGGTCAACTTGACGAAATGGAAAACCGACCGTTCTCAACTTCAAGTTTGTTTGGAGATAGAACATCGTTACCAATTAGACACGGTAACAGATCAGGCCCATTGAGAACGGTCCGAAGCAAGCCAAGCTTTTATACATTAAGAGGGAGCATGAGCGAGCATGGGGGACTCCTTCCGAGACGAATTTGGAGCGACTCCAATTAGGTTTGAGCATTTCTTTTCCCAACTATTTTTTTTTTGAATTGTACAGAGATCGAAAAGGCCAGGGTGTGGTTGATGGGTAGCAGAATTTCGGGGATTCCAGAGTGTTTCCATCTTCGTCGAGGAGAGAGACCCGACCTTAGCTACTTTATTTTTAAGTCTTGATTCCTTACCATACAAAAAAAAATGGAGATGTAAGTTGAAAACTTCTCGACTGTTTTTATGTTTATTGGCAAGAAAAAAGAGTTAAATTTCTTATGATCCAATGCTGAATCTTTTTTGCTACAAACTATGGGGTTGAATTGGGTTAATCGCTATTGCAAACAAAATATCATTCCTTTTTTTGATCATTTCATGTAGCAATGCAAACTAAATCAGGTTAGGATTTGGAACTGTTTTTAATTCAGGTGGAATTTAAATTTTGTTAAACTAAGAAAATGATGATTATGGGTTTTAAATTATTAATTTCTTTGTACGTACGCTACACTAACAGTATATGTTTGAATGACTAAAAGAATATGAATGAACTGAAAAAATAAATATATTCATATAAAGCCAAAGTGTTGCATTTTAAAATCTCGAGATAAAATATAGATGAAACCCTAAGCCTTTTCTCTTGCTATATAAAGAAATTCTTTGAGTTTTATTTTATCATCTTAATTCAATTTGAATCTTTTTTAAATCGAGTCGAATAAAATGAAATTCGAGTCGTGCAAAACTTAAGGGTATTCATATTACAAATCTAATTAGAACTGCTCGTTTTTTTATCAGAAGCTTGTAATTTAGTTTTTGATGCGGCAAGTAAGGGAAAACAATTCTTAATTGTTGGTATCAAAAATAAAGCCGCTAATTCGGTGGCGCGGGCTGCAATAAGGGTTCGGTGTCATTATGTTAATAGAAAATGGCTCGGTGGTATGTTAACAAATTGGCTCACTACAGAAACGAGGCTTCATAAGTTCAGGGACTTGAGAACAGAACAAAAGACAGGGGGTGACTCCACCGTCTTCTGAGTCAAATAGAGTGAAATTGTTTGAGTTAAAGTTAAAATTTTAAACACCAAATTAAAATATTGTTACAGTATAACTTATTTCATATTAGAGTACATAAATTTAAAACCACATAAACTTGAATTTAAATTAACTTATTTAGGTCCCAAAATTATTATTTTAAAAAAATTAAAATTTTAACTCTATTTATATATTATAAAAAAATTTAAAAATATAAATTTTAGAATTTTTATAAATATGTTGAATTTTAAAAAGTATTTTAATTTTTTTTTATATTTTTTGTTGAGAGTGAAAGAGCAATTTGTTCATTTTCAAAATTGTTAGGGACTAAATTATGTTATTCAAGTTATTTGAATTACAAAATTAAACTTAACTCGAACTTAAATTACTTATTCGAAACAACTTGAATAACTTAATTTAATTAACTCAAAATTTAAACCAATATTAAATTGAATAGAGTTTTATTCATCTTTGGCTATCGTGCCATCCTTTACTCTCTCTCTTTTTTTTTTTTGTTACGTATAATATTAAATTTTTTAAAGCCGAAGGACTCGCCAATATCAAAGGAGCTAAGCTTTTGGAATGTTTGAGAGGCGGACACGTGATCATTTTATAAGGTGGAGGCGATTCCTTGGGCTTGATGGTTGGGCTATGCTTTTGAGGCAGTTTCGGCCAATAATAATAAATGTTTTTTTTATATAAAAGAATCTAAAATATTAATTAATTATGAAAAAAATTTAGAGAAAAAATTTTATACGAAAACATCAGTTTGTTATAGTATTAGTCGGTATAGCCTGACTAACTGGCGGCACGACCCCACTTTTCTCCCTAATCATGATCCAATCATCAAAATTTAAAATATATATTTTTTGATATCGTCACTGTACCAGGTGGAATCCGTATGTTTTTTCGAAATACTTGTAAAAAATACAAGTATTCATAGTAGAGAAAAAAGGAGGAAAATATTTTTAATGGGTTTCGCTAGTCTGTCAGGCGGCACCAATCGAATTTCTTTTAAAAAAAATTGCTACCAATGAAAAAAGGAAAAAAATAAATTTTTATCATGAAAGGCGTCACATTGCAGCTCAGACTCCCTGTTGACAATGATGCTGTCATGGGTTCAAGTAAAGTATTCGAACCTGTAGCACTCTGCTACCACCTGCTTGGACGCTTGCCCTGTGGTGGTGAAACTAGGTTTACCAGTTTGAAATTTTATTGGTTAAAAAAATTTGAAACCTTATCGAGTAGTGTCATTGAGTGGGAGAAGATGTGCGCTGCTCGAGCGTATATACTGCAATTGATAGGGGGTACTTATGCCAGACACAAATAATAAAGTCCACATGATGTACTTGTCTCTATTGACTTATTTGCATGCTACATGTTCGTACAGTTAGGGCTCAACAATATTAGCGACATTGTATCATGAGCTTTGTCGGGAGGCAAAGCATGATACACAAGATATAGATGAGTGTCTGATACTGCTATAGTTCTGGACATTGTACAGGATGTTATTTTTGGCATCAGTGAGTCATTAATCACATGTGTTCCCACTTGTAAATAGGTAAAAAAATTAAAACTTCAATCAATAAACTTTTTCTTCTGAAAATGTATTCTAACAAGTTTGCTTTATTTTTAGATGGTTTATTTGTTCGAATATCGAGAAGTTCAAAACCCTTGTCGTATATTGACAAATAATTGAGAAATATGTCGTGGAGGAGGTAAAAAAATTTCAAAACAAAATTATATTTATGTCATCTGTAATTACTTTGTTTATGTTATTTGACTCATGTCACTATAACCATGTTATTAATTGTGCAGTTCGTGTGAATGCCATATATTGTGCCGAATGTTTTGACTATCATTCCCCTATGGGCTCACAACGATTCACTCGTGTGATACATTAACACACCCGTGTTGAAATTTTCAACTGTTGAGTGGTACAACGGGAATCGAGTTCTGCGACACTTTGGGTGCAAACAAGATGTTTCGGACATTTCACCTAACTTTGACAGTGTCCATGAAATTAATAAGAGGGTAAAAGAAGCAAACAATTGGACATCGAAACATCAACAATAAAGTGCGATCAAAGTTTCCACATCTTCATCATCTACAAGTTTCATCTCCTTATATTTACAGTTTTGATGAAACTGAAAATTTGTAGAATAGTTTGAACATCCTCTTCCCACAACATCGAGCTATTTTTACACTAATATTTTGTTTTATATCTTCGACTTTTACATTCTTATTAAACTTCATTCCTATTTACTGACGAGATTCAAATATATAATCAACTGCTATTTGTAAAATTATCCATTCGAAATGAACGTATAAAAAGAATTGATTATTCATCTTTGATACAATATCTGTAAGATAAATAAAAATAAAAAATAGATTTTATTTTTAAAAAATAGTAACTCCTATTAGAAAAAATATATAATTTCAAACAAATAATTACAAACTAATCTTATAAGCTTGAATTTTTGATTTTTAAAAATTAAAACACAAATTTTTCTTCGTTCTTTTTCTCTGTTTTCTTCCCTCCCAAACACAAATCTTCCACTCTTTTCTTCTTTCTCTTGAATAGATACAAAAAGCTTAAACAAAAACCAAAATATTAAACATATACAAATTTTTGGCCGGGGTGGGGTTCGGCGACACCACTAATAATTTTTTTTCAAAAAAAAAAATACTGGTGTTGCTTGACACACCAGTGACACCCATTAAAATTTTTTTTTCCTGTCAACTTGCCACTAGTGTTGCTTGACATACCAGTGACACCAAATAAAAAAATTCACCTGTGCCACCTGACTCACCGATGTCAGCAATTAAAAAAAATTTTCCTTTTTATTATTGACACACTTTAAGAAAAAAATTGACAGGTGCCATCTAACAAACCGGTGACACTCATTAAAATATATTTTTCTCTTTTTTTTCTCCACTGTTAATACCTATATTTTTCACATGTATTTCGAAAAACATACAAGTGTCACCTGACACAGTGACAACACCATTTTTTAACACTGATGATTGAGTCATGATTAGGGAAAAAGTAGGGTGGTATCGCCGGTTGGTCAAACGACACTGACTAGTATTATAACAAACGAATCATTTTTGTATATAATTTTCTCACCAAGTTATTTTCGTAATTAATTAATATTTTTTAGTTATTTATATTAAAAACTAATAATAATAAGGCTTAATACATTTTTTGGCTTCAAAATTATAGTTAAATTATCACTTTAATATTTGTACTATTTTTCAATCAATTTAGCTCCTGTACTTTTATTATGTATACTCCATTACTCTATCAATATTTTTCATTAAAAAATATTTTTATCTAATCAAATATTATCACTCGTAAAAATAATCTAAAATTTTTATATAAAAGATTCTATAGAAAAATGCAAAAAAAAATCCTAAAATTTTTATAAAAACCACAAATTTTTGAAGTTTAGCGTAGTTATAATTTTAAAAATATGTTTTTATAATTTTAAAAATTATATTTTTTGGATTTTTCAGATTTTTAATGATTTTTAAAAATATTTTAAATAATAATAAAATTATATTTTCACCTCTCAAAAATGATAAAAATTTAATTTAATCATTCAAAAATTATAAAATATAAATTATTAAAATAATAAATTACATAAATACTACTCCCATCCCTCGTCAAACAAATTTTCTTGCGATGAAATGAAGTAATAAAGTTAATAATAATAATAATAATAATAATAATAATAATAATAATAATAAGAGCGAAGAGTTCGTGCGTGGCCGTGGGTCCATGACTCACGGAATCAATCAATCTACGTGCATGTCTCAATCTATATATTTAAAAAAAATATTTGTCCTACTGATTTTTTTTCCTCTTTCTCGATCGTTGAAATGTCCCAATGATTTCCCCATATCCAAGCATCAATTACATCATTCTTATTTTAAAAATATATAATTTCTTCTTTATTAATCCAGCACTCATTAGATTAAAAAAATTTAAAAAATATCTTTTCATATTTAAAATAAGTTATACTAATTTTGGGTACTTGAATTTTTTAAATAAATAATATATATTACCTTCATCAATTATATATATTGATAATGTTATTGATTGAGTCAATGTCACAAGTTAACTCGACATCAACTTAAAATTGATGATAGGAGTGCATTTAATATTCTTAATCTGATGCATTTACGTGTTTAAATTTCGTTTTACTCACAATTTAATCTATTTTTTCCATTTTAACATAGTACGTATTGCATGTATCTTTATAATTAATTAATTGTAAACCATACATTTTACTATTTTTAAAAGTTATTCTTAAACACGGTCATATTCTATATACGCCGAATTTTACATGCATAATAAAATTTCTAAATTTAAACATCACAAAACTATTTTAAACATACTAATAATAACTTATCGTTCAACTTTAAAAGAAATGCTCATCAACCATTTTCATGGGTTTTTGGCCTGTTCAATTTTATTTTATTTTGCTTCAATTTAATTTACATTGTTGTTATTATAATTTACTTTCTTAAAAAATAAGTTTTTAAAGTAATTAATCAATTAAATTGATATTCAATTGACTTATAATATCGATTTAATAAATAATTTAAAGTAAATTTCTTTTTTAATCATTCAGTTACGAAAAGTTACAAAATAGTCACTCAACTATCAGTAAAATTGAATAGTTAAGTGACCATTTTGTCACTTTTTATAATTAGGTGACCAAAAAAGAAATTTATTAATAGTTAGATAACTATTTTATAACTTTTCATAGTTGAGTCATTACAAAAAAATACTAATAATTAGATGACTATTAATATAGTTTACCCAAAAATTTAATATATAGTATAAATATTAAAACTTTTAATTAAATTAAATAAAGAATTTTTATTACATAAATAATAATTCAAGCACCATTGATACACAAAATTTTTCCCAAACCCCAACTCAGTTAAATTCAAAGCTATTTGGTTGTAATACCATTTACTATTAACTCAAAATTAATACTTTATTATACTATAAAAGAATTAATACTTTGGGTGTGACCAGGCCATCCACATGGGTGCAATTAAAGAAGATTCCAACATTAATGGAGAAACACATAAAGCTTGGGGTAGGTCCCCTACCAAAAGCGAAAAAAAAAATAAAAAAAAATCTATGTATTGCATTTTATTTTTCTATTAACTTCAACATTCAACCATGCAAAATTTGGAAATAATTATGTTAGGGTTTCATGTTTTAACTACAAATAGTAAAAGAGAGTAGCTCAGATTCAACCAACTCTTGGATTTTTATTTATTTTCGGTCTTTACAGGTAAATATAATTGCCACACCTTCGTGTTAGATTTTTCTTGTTGATAACTCTAGGATATAGAGTTATTTTTATTATTTTAAGCTTATATTTTATTCAAATTAAGAGTGGTTAAGAGTGTTTTAGTAGTTGTTTTAATTATGTTTTTGTTAAGTAGTTAATATTTGAAGCTTGTATTTTAATAATGTATTTCGGCTAATTTCTATGCTAAAAATATAAATTTTTATCCTTGAAGGTGGCTGGTAGAACATTGAAGATGTGGAGAAAATAATTTGCCAAAATTCACCGATTGAAGCTCAATGTGTAGCAATGCTACAGTGTCCTACCCAACAAGAACAATTGAAAACTTCATATCTAAAGAATGCCATATCATCTTTTGGGCATAAATTACCCCCTAATCAAGTGCTGATAACAATCAAAGGACCCGAAAAATAGGCTAGACAAGAATGTGAAAGCCCAAATCACTTCCAAGAGGACAAGAATAGAAAAGGAAAATGGTTGACCTAGACTATCTTACTTGAAGGGATATACATACCATATTTTTTAGCAAGGAGAGGAGTAGTCATCGGGTTCACAAAACAGAATGGAACTTTCAGAGTAAATGCACTAGAAAAGAAGTAGAGAAGAGGAGGAAGAATGAGACATGAACGACTTGCAAAGAACCACCGACATTTGGCTCAACATCTCTTCACATTTCTCTTTATCTGTTATTTCATTTCTCTGTTGTTTGAAACCATGGTTGAAATTTGTTTGAGTGTTTTTAGTTTGATGGTTATGGGCTACAAGTTATTTAGCTAGAATGATTATTGAAACCTAATATGGGATTATTGGTACTTTGTGAAGGATGCTTGGTGCAATTTGATGTTTATTCATTCAAGTGATTTTCACGTTTAATGCTTGCTATTGCCTAATCGACATTAGTGGGTAATTGAGTTCATTGCTAAATCTGAAAGGGTTGTAATTAACGGACATAAAGCTTGAATGGTGCATGTTTACTCTCCTTGATGTTAAAATTGTAATGGTATAGACATATATTGTTACTGTGCATAATCTTGTAAGAACGGTGCTAGCAATTGTAATATTGATATTAACTTGGGATAGATATATGTTAAATTGATAAAAGATTGAACGTACTGACTTCGAGAGAAGCCTACAACTTGTTGATTTTGAATTAATAAATTGTCATATTGCCGCAACATTGCTATGACATTGTTACAAATAGTTGCATATTAGGGGGAACTAATTGTTCTGACTCTTCATCTCATTGATATTAATTTGTGTTACTGTTTTTAGGTTGTTTCGTATATTTATTTGCATTCACTCATATTTTTATTTACTTTCCAAGTTGTCATTATTAATTTTGCAATTATTGTTTTAAAGAGCGACTGTGTACACTTGCACATCATAAGAAAATTTCGCGGCACTCATTAAAATAATTAACCATTAAAAGAATTTAAAAATATGCAATTTCATCATAACTTCATTAGGAGAACTCAATCTCGTGGCTTCATCTAAACATCTTATCTAGCGAGCTCACACAATACACAAATAATATATTGGGAAAGGTCTCCTATGTATCCTTCAATCCATCACATTCAATAGATGTCTTATTCGGTCCTTTCAGGTTGACTCCACTAGTACCCTAGGTTGACATCTGCCACCTTATTATGACATTGACAGGAGCAGAAAACTCAAGGGATGGAACCTATGTCTAGTTCCTCTCTCTGTAAATACAACATCAACACTAAAGTAAAAGACAAGAAGAATGTATAGACTTTACTTTGCTAAAAAACTCCATCCCCTAAGCTTCCTAGAATACCACAAGTATATCGGATTTTTGCATTTTTTGTGGTGTGAACTGCCCCTCATTTTTGCCCCCTTATGGTGTAAATTGTCATAATAAGCCACCTAAACTTTTGTGTTATAACAAAGATAATTCATGAATTTATGTTAATATATTTTATGGTTTCATAAATTCATTTGAAGTACTTTAAATATATATATTAATATTTTATATTATTTAAGATTGAAATTATTGTATCGTGTTTATTATATTATTTTTCCCATTTTTTGTTGAATTACACATATAATTATAATTTTCAGTTGAAACAATATACATCCAAATAATTATTACCAAATTAACCATTACAAAAATATGATGAGATTGATAATCAAAATATATTTGGATATAAAATAGAATAAATTTGAACAAAACCCATATATGATAGACTTAAAACCAAAATAAAAACAAATAAACAAACATATGACTTATATATACATATATAAATATAATATTTTAACTATTTTTCTACATATATTTTAATATATTTTAAAGTGTAGTGAACAAGTCAACATTGATGGTTGATTGCAAGTAGTTTTTCTACTATTTTTCATGTTGAATGCAAGTAGTTTTTCTTGGAAAGATTGCATCACATTTGTTATATCACTTTCCTTCAATCTTTCTTGCACTTTATGAACAACCAAAGACTCTTGTTGAACTGGATACATATCAGCTTATTCGATTTATTTTGGATATTTTTTATAGATAGATTCTAACATTAATTCCACCTTTATCTAATTCAAGGGCATGCACCAATTCCTCCTTCAATTTACCTCGTATCGTAAGGTTTGCAGGAATAGTGGCAAAAATGAGGTGCTATTGTAACACTCCTAACCCATATCCATCGCCAGAATAGGGTTATAGAGTATAACCGGAGTTTACAAATTAATTTACAGACATTTTATTTCTTCAAGCATTCATATTTATAACTAATCAAAATCAAAACATTAATGAGCTAACGTTGACCAATTTAACTTATACATGCCATTATAACCAGAATCAAATCATCCAAAATTACCGATAGTACCAATGGATAGTGTGATATATCTCCGACAAGCTTCCAACCCAATCGAGCTTCCGATAATCATTTCAATGCATCTAATAATTATACATATTACCAATAATAATTCAATTCCAATAACCAAACACATATTTATATAATATTCATCACCAAATAACATTCACTTTACAGAATATAGTTCATACCAACTTACCAGGCTAAATTGCAAAAATACCATAATTCAGGGACATTTTGGTAATTTTCTATTTTTCTCGAATTTCACCCAATCTTGATCTAAATTAATATTTCATTCAATTTATTAATTTAAATAATAAAACAATTCATTTCATGCAATTTGGTCACTTTTTGATGTTTATACAAAATTTTCTCCTCCTCCTCTCCATTCCACATCCTTAATGTATATAACATGCTTATATGCAACATTATCTATAATTTCACTATTTATTTATATGTTCATTCAAAGCTGTCCACTTGAGTCATAGTCACTAAATTATTTATATCTTGAGCTATGGAACTCCAAATTAAGATCCGCTAAATTTCTATGAAACTAGACTCACATATATTCTTACCATAAAGTTTTCAGAATTTATGGTTCAGCCAATAAATACAGTTTATTCTTTAAAGTCATCCTTGTTCTATTGTCTGACAGTTTCGACCCTTATTCACTAAAAATTAATTATATCCTCTTACGGGATTTGGATGATGTTCCCGTTTATTTCTATTGAAAATAGATTCATTAAGAATTTTAAACATTTAAATTCTAAACACAATTATTTTTATATAATTTTTAATGATTTTCCAAAGTCAGAACAGGGGAACCCAAATTCATTCTGACATTTTCTCACAAAATTTATTATATCTCATGATTTACAATTCCATTACTTACACCGTTTCTTCTATGAGAAACTAGACTCAAAAATATTTAATTCCATATTTTTTAATCCTCTAATTCAATCTTCACAATTTATGGTGATTTTTCAAAGTTTAACCCACTGCTGCTATCCAAAACTGTTTTAGTGCAAGATGTTGATTACTAAGTTTATAATTCCCGTATTCCCTTCCTCTATAATATTTCTCACCACGTTCGCTTATTCCCCTTCACTAATATATCAAGAACATAAGATCTTATATAAGAAAACTCTACTATAACATCATTTCTATGGTTTTTCAATAATATCAAACTTACAAATATATTGAAATCTTAATGTTCTTACCTTGTCCTATTAGTTTCAATCTTTAACTTGATGTTCTCTCTCCTCTAGCTTCTATTTTTTGAATCTAACTTGATATTCTAGCTCTCCATAGTCTCCTTGTTATCTTTCTCTCTTGATGGATATGAATTTTTTTTTAATTTCTAAGTGAAAATGGTGAGTATTTGGTGAAAGGACCAAATTGTAAAGAAAAGAAAACTTTCTTTCTTTTTCTTCTTCTTCTCACGTTGGTGCATGGAAAAGATGATGATAATTCTTCATCTTTCTCTCCTTATATATTAAATACAATAATAATAAAATAATAAAATATCTCATTAAAATATTAATAAACTAATAATTAATTAATTAATTAATCTAAAATATCACCAACATCATCATTGCTTTTTAGATTTTTCTCTCTTCTAATTGATCATTTTACCCTTTATGATCTTTTAAAATTCCATCCTTAAGTCATCACTTAATTTGGTAAAATTGTGATTTAGTCTCTCAAAATTCTTCACCTTTTCAATTTGGTCCTAATTCATCCATTTTCTTTAGTTTCTAGATCATTCCACCCTTAAAATATTTACACTATTGGTCCTTTAAATTTTTCATATTTACACTTTAACCCCTCAAATTTTGAGTATTTACTTTTGGGCAACAAAACTTTTCTCACTTTTGCGATTTAATCCTTTCTTGAATTAATATGTCATAATATACTTCCCAATGTTGTCATAACTCAAAATTTCTCTTTTTGTCACTTTATTTCCTTATTTTACTATATCAAGGATATTATTTTACTTTCTTATTGTAGTAATTTTCGGGGTATTACAGCTATTGGCACTAAATTACTATTCTCTGAAAAGAAAATGACAGGAAAAATGATTTTCTAAGATTAATCAACAAAAATCCGTTCATCAATTCAACATAATAACACATAAATCAAGAAAAAAACCTCAACACTTTTTTATTTTCGAAATAGAAGAAGACGTAGAGAATGGATTTACAAGTTGGTGACAAAAAAGAAGAAACAAAAAGAATGAATTGCCTAAACAAAGAAAGACGATAATGGTTGTGTGTTATGATTTATAAGAGTTTTAGTTTCTTATTAGAAAAAGATTGCTTAAGAAAAAAAAGAATATGTCTCAAATTTGAAAGGTTAAGATTTTTTATGTGTTGAAAGCAAAGAAAAAGATAAAAATGGATAGAAAGCGGAGAGTAGAGGAAGAGATGACTACTTATAATTTGTTTTTTTTAAGTCTAAACAAGAGAATAACCAACGCGAAAGCTTGTATATAATCATAATTGTTCAAATCAACAAAGTTGGTTATAGAAACAATAAAAGTTTTGTTATATTAAATTACTTCTTTTTATATCAACGCCAATGCTAACCAAGTTAAGGCTTAGACGACTACATTAGATTATTTTATTATTTATTATGCAATTAAATAATAATCAAAATAACAAATTATATTATAAATTAATATTATTTTATGATAAAATAACAATAAGTCAAGATTTGATGAAGAAACATAAAAGAATTTTATGTAGAAAATTTGATGAAATTGTGTAAATGACAAGAGGAAATGGTTCACTCTAACTAATTTTTCAAATGGGTAAAATTACTCTCATTACCTAAGTCAAATTACTACTTAAAGACCTCCTCTAAATCTAATACATATGTATAGTTATAAAACATTGACCTCTCTTACAATAAAGTACATATCTCAAAATTCTAACTATATAGTTAAAACAAAGTAAATCAACTTAATAACAATTACTAACTATATAATAACACATAACATCCACCCGAAGTCATTCCCAGAAACCTCTTAATTTTACTTCATGGAATGGCTTGATTTAAGAATTCCTGACATTTTCCAAACTTTTCGTTTCTAGAATTTTTTGGGCATTATAATTGTTATGTTGATATGCTTAAATTTTGGCTTTATGTTCATTTAGTATGCACTTGACTTAATCGGTGTATGATGTAATTCAAAGCTTGTAAAGCACCACTGTAACACTCCTAACTCGTATCTGTCGTTGGAACAGGGTTACAGAGCATTACCAAAAATTACAGAACATATAACAGACATCTCATGTTATTTGACATTCATATCAGAAATCATTCATAATGAATCATATATTCCCTTATATGAGCCCTCGAGGCCCAAAATATGCATTAGAAACAAATCAGGACTAAACTGGGTATTTAGAGAATTTTTCGCGAAATTTCAAAATTTTTTCTAGGTGCAGGGGACACACGCTCGTATGGTTAGGCTGTGTGGGCATTCAAAATAGAGCACACGGTCATGTCCCAGCCCATGTTAGTACCTGTGTAACTCTCTAACTTGGGTCACATGGCCAAGCCACACGTCCGTGTGCTAGGCCGTGTGATCATCATTAAATAAGTGCAAGGGTCTCATGACCAAGCCACACGCCCGTATACTAGGCTATGTAATCAATTCTGAGCATTCTATTTTGAATTTCAAAGATGTAGGGGACACACGTCCAGATCACACGCCTATGTGCTAGGTTGTGTGTTACACACGGCTGAGATACACACCTATGTCTCTGCACGTGTGGACGGAAATAGACCATTTTGAAGGCCACTTTTCTCACCCAATTTGTCTTCCACCTACATAAACACTTTAATACATTCACAAGCCAATCCAAGACATTTAAACCAAGCCAAAATCAAGTCTTATGCATGACATATCACTTCATAAATCTATATATCCAAACTTACCTATTTGACCAAAAATGCATATAGACATACTTATGAAGTTTACTATAAATTAACCATACTAAACACTCTTATCAAACATGACATTATCTCATATATACACATCAAAACACATTCATCACAAGCCATTCTAATGGCTAATTACAACCAAAACATTTATATGCAAATATTGGCTATTTAAACCTATACATGCCATTATAACCAAAATTAATTTACTATTTATACCGAAATGAGCCGATGGATAGTGCGAGATATCTCCGCCAAGCTTCCAACCCAACGAGCTTCTGAAGTACTATAAAACAGAGGAAATAAAACAGAGTAAGCATTTAATGCTTAGTAAGTTTGTATAACAAGAAATTAAATATTGATGAGTTCATACATGTTTCTTGATATTCATATGAATTACAATTAAGGTAAGCAAATAAACATGCTCAAGCCAATTTGGCCATTTTCCTAAACACATATTCTCATCAAGCATGTTAGTCATGTAATTCATATGAATATCAAGAAACATGTATGAACTCATCAATATTTAATTTCCGCATACATATATTTATCACATCAAGTGTCCATGGACATGCACATATCATATCTTGTATTTCAAGTATATATTCGTAACAATTCAGTTCAATTTCATAATTTCTCATGTCAGAACTTTGTCCATTGAATCGTTTAAAATATCGATGGATACACAGGTAGTACACACGAAGTGTACGAATATGTAATCCGTCAATTTATATTCGGGAGTGCTCATTAGAAAACATAACCAGGAAGCTCTCTCTCAAGTCATATAACGAAAAGCTTATGTGAGCCATGTAACGGGAAGCTTATCTGGGCTGTATAACGGGAAGCTCGTAGGAGCCATAATCAGGAAGCTTGTGCGAGCCAATAACGGGTAGCTCTGAAGAGCCATTAATCAGGAAGCTATGGATAGCCACATATCGGGAAGTTCAAGCGAGTCATATCGGGAAGCTCCGGAGAGCCATTAATTAGGAAGCTCACAAAGAGCCTTTAATCAGGAAGCTCACGAAGAGCCATATAATGGGACGCTCGTAAGAGCTGTGGTGTGTCTACAACACATGCAGAATCACAACCAATCGGGATGCTCCGAAGAGCTATTAACGGGAAGCTTGCAAGAACCATATAACGAGAAGCTCGAAAGGGCTAATAACGAGACGCTCTTTCAAGCTGTGGTGTGTCCGCAGCATATGCAGGACCGCAACCAATTTGGGAACCCTGTATCCATCAAATTTCATATATTCAAACGGGGCTTTATACTTATCGATCATTGTCGAATATGTGAATACTTTCATATACATGACAATAATACCAACACACACATACAATTCAATTAACACATATAAATTCTCAATTTAGTTACACGAACTTAACTTGACGAATGTTCGTGAATTGCAATCTACTAATCCGACACTTTTTGTTTTCCACGATCTAACTTCGTATTTGAGTTATTCGGATCTATACGAGTAAATTTAACTCAATTTAATACAATTCGTAATCAATTCAATTCAATTCACATCATAGGCAAGATTGCCATTTTGCCCCTATACTTTTGATTAATTATAAGTTCGTCCCTAGGCTCGGAAAATGAAATTCATACAATTTAATCCTTATTCCAAGCCTAACCAATTTTTACATATAACAATAACAGCTCATGTATTTCATAAAATTTATAATTTTGTCATGAATTTTACATTTTTCAATTTAGTCCCTAAATCATAATTTCATCAAAATTCCCTTTACAAAAGTTGTTTATCTATCAACAACCTTTCATTTTCTGCCATAAAACTTCATAATTCATGCATACTCGTCTATGGAAAAACCCTAGTACTTTGATAACTTTACAAATTAATCCCTGAGATAGCTAGATTAAGTTATTACGATCTTGGAAACATAAAAATTACTAAAAATATGACAAGATTACTTACCCAATTAAGCCAAGTAAGCTTGCTTGAGTTATCTTCTCTTAGCTAGAGTTTCCATGTATTTTGATTTTAGGAAAGATGATAAATGATTATATTTTGTTTTATTTTATTATTTATCATCTTTCCAATTTTATCCTGTTCTTTTCTTAATTTTCCATGGATGAATCATCATACTTATCTACTAACCCCTATTAATGGTCTATTTGCTATATAAGAACCTCAAATTTTGAATTCCATAGCTATTTGATCCTTTTAGCTACTAGAATTCAACTTTTGCATTTTATACAATGTGTTCCTTTCCATCTAATTAAACATATAATCGGTAAAATTTTCTTAACGAAATTTCCATACGACATTCCTATCATAGTGCAGACCATGCAATAATATTAAAATAATTTTCCTTCCGAACTCGGATTTGTGGTATCGAAACCACTATTCTAATTTCACTGAAAACGGGCTGTTGCAACCACTGAACTTTAAGGAAAGCTCATTATGTAAAATTTTGTTCGTAGACTACAGGTGAACTGGAAGTAGTTCAAGTGTTGGATTGCATCATCTTGTGGGATCTTATCTGCTCAATTGTTATTTATATAATCTTTTATGTTTCTAGTAGTGTATGCCATGTACTTAGGTTTTAAAGTTTGATACTCGAGTATTCTATTATGAACTTGATGTTGATTTTAGTTATTTTGAGGTTTTAGAACATGTTAATGCTATGTGGTAACATTAGACACTTTTATATTGACTTTATGTTGATGATTTTATATGTATGCAATATGTTTTAGCTTTTCATTTTACTTGCATAATCATTTATTGATTTAATGAGTTTATGGTTAGGGATTTTCATGTTTTGACATGCCATATTTGCTTACATAACTTTGGTAATATGTTTGATATGTTAGGGACATGTTTGTAAAGTTTAAGTGTTAATTTTCTGCAATTCTAAGTAGGGAAAGCATGTCTCAAGACATAGCATTGCACTTTGATATTTTGGTTTAAAATTTGTAATCTAGCCTCATATTTGACCATATTTGACCCTGAATCATCATATGTGCACCCATTTGAATTCAATTTTCACCTATATTGATTTGTAAGATTTCTATGCATTAGATAACATGTTTTACATTCGAAATTGTCTAATTATAATTATTTATACATTCACTTTGAGTAACTTTGACAACAGGTGTGACGCTCGATATTCGATTATCTTTCAAGCAGGGAGTAAGGTGTTACATAAACAACCCTTTTGACTTTATTAGTAACTATATGAGTGAAATATATTAAGAAACATTAAATCTTTTGACACAAAGACAAATCACAACTCAATCACCTATTCTCAATTACTCAGTTAGGCCTTTAACTTTGACTCATAATATAGGCAATGGAGTAATCAAACACTTCTCATGTTTTATTAACAAAAGGTATTCAACAAAGTTACCACAAAAGCACCGATCATAGCTAGTAGCCTCCAAAATTTAATACTTTAAGCTCACATGATAAATTCATAAAGCACTAACTACTCAAAAGCATCAAAATTATGGACAAAAATTGAGTTATAAACATTCAATAAATAAACATATATACTTTTTAGATTTAAAAATAATTATTTATAAATTTCAAAAAAAATTATTCACATTTTATTTATTTAATAAACGAATTTCAAAATTTTGTTGTATTCATATATTTGACTTAATTTACGTATTTATGTATTACCGTCACTAAATCGAACCATCATCCATTTTGATTCTGCGAGAACCGGACGCAAACCGGACGCGCTTTTTTCTTTAAAAAATTAATCTGAGTTGTCGTACTGGCCCCTCAAAAGAATCTGAGTTATCGTCAAAGTTCGTAATTATGTTCCCAAATCTAGGGTATTTTCGGAATTTTACTCTCCAAGTTACGGTTTAATTAAAAACAAATTAATAATTAATAATGAATTATAATATTAATAAAAAAAAAGAGTTTCATAGTATTAAGACCAGCCCTAAGAAGAGGGAAGAAGAAGAAATGAAAAGAATTAGAAAAACGTAGAAAGTACAAAAACTAAAAAACTACAACCAAACTGCTTTCATAAGCATACCAAAAGAGGCTTAATCTCTCCTTCAAGATAATTTATTTTTAAAAAGAAATTTTGTTGAAGAGGTTTAAGCTTCTCATTTTTTGATTCAATTTTTTTTTTCGGAACTACTTTTTAGTGTTAATCGATTATTATTGGCTTTGTTTTGCTTATTATTGCGAATTAGACCAGTTCAAATAGCTTCATTTGTTTAAAAGGATTGGATTGAGTGATTGTTGTTCAACGCATTGGGAGTAGATCGAGAAGCAACACAGGTTTCTGATCCGATCAATCTTTGGTAAAACAGATGGTAATTTATCGATGATATGTTTGGATTTTTCATTTCATTGCGTTATTTTCGTTATTTCTGATATTTATTCGCTTTGGAATGTGTTGATTTCATTTTACGTGACTTAAAAAAATTGTTTCTGGTAATTTTGAGGAGTTGTTGTTGTCGTTGACTGATCTGGACTGGTGTTGAAGCTAGCTATTGTTCTGTTTGGATATGTTCAATTTTTTTTGTTTGTTGAGATCCACCTTTCAAGGTTTTAACTGTTTTGTTTGCTATGTTAGTTGAAAATAGTTGAAATTAAGGTGTTTTGACGGCCATATTGCCGTTATCTAGAACTTGAAGTTGTACATTTCACTCTAATATGAAGTAATGTGCCTTTGAGCATTGTTTTGCGATTTTGTGCTTATATTTGGTTAGTGGAGGTTTCATGCTGGGTTGTGATACTGTGATTGGTCTGGTGATTTATCTATTGTTGTAACTATCTTTGGAGCACGAAAACTAGGATGTCTTTTTTTGCTCATGTGATAATAGAGCTATGAAATTGAAATTTCTGGTGCTTAGGCCTTCATAGACTTTCCAGTTTAGAGATTTAGTGTTACTTAATGGACTCCATATCTCTGATGAAGCCAGAATGGCAACATGCACTAGATAAATTTATCCCTCAAAGATATTCCAATTTGATAAGAATGAGGGTTTAAGATGGGTCATGTTACTGTAAAAAATCCCTCATCTAAGTTATTGTTTTTTAAACAAAAAATAGAGTAACCACCTCCGTGATCCGAACCTAGTTTTTTTTATTTTGTTATTAAATCTGTAACGAAGTTGGAACAGTGGTTGCCTACCATCCTTATTTTACTTTTGCATGTTTACTTGTTCTCTGTGCTATCCTAATACCTATTTAAAGTCATTTCGAGACTGAAAAGCAAGAAGTTATTATCTACATGGTTTTGCGTTAATGCTTGAATCTTGAGTGAAAAGTGTCTATAAAAGATATCAAATGGATTGGTTGATCCTGGGCCCTCATGGCTTTTGTAGGCTACCATGACCAGTCTTGCAGTTGGATCTCTCGTCTGGGTGGAGGATCCTGACATTGCCTGGATAGATGGCGAAGTTGTGCAGGTTAATGGTGAAGATATTAAAGTTCTGTGCACTTCAGGGAAGACGGTGAGTTGCTTTATAAAATTTAATTGGATTATTTTATGTGCATAATAATATCATTTTTCTTTTGGTGAATGTTAAATATATTTTGCTAATTCTCTTGCTATAATCTTCCCTGCCCCTTTTACGTGTCATGCAAGTCCAGTATGGTACTATTGGAATTCATTGGGAACATAAAAATTCTTGGATGAGCTAGTTGCTTAATTTGACTTGCTTATTTCACAACTTTTGCAACAGGTTGTTGTTAAGGCTTCAAATTTATATCCTAAAGATGCCGAGGCCCCACCATGTGGAGTTGATGATATGACAAAGCTGGCTTACTTGCATGAACCTGGAGTCCTTCAAAATTTAAGATCAAGATATGATATGAATGAAATATATGTAAGATTTCAAACAGATATTCATCTTATTCTTTCAATGTATCGGCATTATTTCTGTCTTTTTCTATATACTTTTTTGCTGAAATGGATGTATGTTTTGCTTTCTTTGCGGTAACATATATTGCATTGATGAATGTTGGTGAGATCTTTATGTTTCATCATTTTTTCAATATTTACTGATTCAAGGTGGCAATTGCCCCAATTGGTGCTTCCAGACATATACAGGAAATATATTGATTGCTGTGAACCCATTCAGAAAACTACCTCATCTTTATGATAGCCATATGATGGCACAATATAAAGGGGCAGCCTTTGGTGAGTTGAGTCCACACCCCTTTGCTGTAGCTGATGCTGCATACAGGTACCTGTTACTCTGACCAGAAGTTCATTTAATATGATTACTTGTATTTGACAATGAAACGATTTTCATTAATGCAGACTAATGATCAATGAGGGAATAAGTCAGTCGATTTTGGTTAGTGGTGAAAGTGGGGCTGGTAAAACAGAAAGCACAAAATTGCTAATGCAGTATCTTGCTTACATGGGAGGGAGAGCAGCTGCTGAGGGGAGAACAGTTGAGCAGCAAGTTCTGGAGGTAAACATGGCTATGAATTTGGATTTGTGTGACAATAAATTTAATGTTGATAGTTTGAATCCGTCATCCGAGTAACCATGTTTAACAACAACGTTTATTTTTGTTTTCTGCTAATCTGCAGTCCAACCCTGTTTTAGAAGCATTTGGTAATGCAAAGACTGTTAGGAACAATAACTCAAGGTGAGTGTATTTTGTTTTAACAAGTTTTACACCTTGCATGTAGTAGATTCTATGTTATAATTGTTTTTTTTACCTTTACATGCATGTTTTGAATGATGTAGTCGTTTTGGTAAGTTTGTGGAGATTCAATTTGACCGGAGGGGAAGGATTTCAGGAGCTGCCATCAGGACTTATTTATTAGAAAGATCACGTGTTTGTCAAGTGTCTGATCCTGAGAGAAATTATCACTGTTTCTACATGCTTTGTGCAGCACCACCAGAAGTAAGTAGTTTTTGATTGCTTTAATCAAGTTGCTTATAAATTATTTGATACAATGTGTTCTTATATAGTCTTTCCCCCATTAAGCATTTTCCATGTTTACTTTTAATGATTTCTAGATTATCTTAGTACCAAAATGTTCTGTCTAGAAAAGGATTTGGGTTGGGAAGTTCTATTGTGAGAATGATCTTTCCCATATTTTTAGCTTGAGATTTCAATATATCTGGATATGCTTAATGCTTGAAGGTTGTAATTTGGGTTGAACTATGATAATTTTTATTATCTCTCATTCTTATCTATCCCCCTTTTCTATTTGATTCTCCATCTCTCTCTTATCTTTGATTTATTTATTGGTGTCATTCTCTTAGCCAACAGAAGAACAACTTACAAGTTAAAGAGTTTCACTTTAACATTCTCTTTGCCAAATTTATTATTGTTGAACTGGGGTCTTTTAGGATGTACATTGGAGGCCTTGAGATAGCATTATTATGTGATTGTGTGATGGCTTCCATGTGATGTGATTATAGCCATGAGTCATTTATGGCTCCTACCTAGTTCACCTTCTTTTAATTCCAATCATTAATTTGGGTTCTAAAGCTGCGTTAGTGTATACAATCTATTATCCTCCAAGTTTAGTGTCTAGTGATTTTGTATCAGATTTCCTAGCATGCCAGTGGTCCCAAGAGACATTCACAGCTTGTAATAGTTGTGGTATGGAACATCAAATATGAGGCAGTTTCTTGTTTCTAGAAAACCAGTTTTTAGCCTTTTGTTTAACTTCTCTGTAATGAAAGAGTAGGAAAATTTTCTTGGCCTATATCTTCAGTTATGGATATTATGTAGTTTGTTGTTCACATTTCTTCGAAAAAATGAGAGCAAATTTATCACACATGAGACTGTAATGCTTCAGAAAATCAATTCTCTGATATTTGTCTTCCTCTGCTTCCTTTTTTTCTCCATTTTACTTTTCAGGATATTCAGCGGTACAAACTGGGAAATCCAAGAACATTTCACTATCTGAACCAATCTAATTGCTACGAATTGGATGGAATTGATGATTCTAAGGAATATACTGCAACGAGAAGGGCAATGGATGTCGTTGGAATAAGTCCTGAGGAGCAGGTATTTTAATGAAATATGAACTTGCCAGACAATTCTTAAGCATAATGTTTTATGAAATTTCTCTGTCATCTTTTTGGTTTTTGCATTTGGCCCTCTTCAGGATGCAATATTCTGCGTTGTGGCTGCAATTCTCCATCTTGGGAACATTGAATTTGCTAAAGGGAAAGAAATAGACTCATCTGTGCCCAAAGATGAAAAATCATGGTTCCATCTAAGAACTGCTGCTGAGCTTCTCATGTAGGTGGACAATCTGAGACTTGCACTAGCATATACTGAAACACATACTTCTTTGATATTTGTTCACTTCATATGCTTTGTAAGATAAGAAAGGGATCATTTTTAATCCCCACTTTTGTTTAGGTGCGATGAGAAGTTATTAGAAGATTCCCTATGCAAGCGTATAATCGTAACTCGTGATGAAACCATTACAAAATGGCTGGATCCAGAATCGGCTGCACTTAGTAGAGATGCTTTGGCTAAAATTGTGTACTCAAGATTGTTTGACTGGTATGGTTCAATCTTGCTGTTTGAATTTGATATGTTAGAGTTTACTGTGCTTATTATTTTGTTTTTTGTTCAGTTGTGGACATTTTTTTGAGACAGTGGGTTTCCTTTTTTTATTTTTCACAGGATTGTGGATAAAATCAATAGTTCAATTGGTCAAGATCCTGACTCGAAGTTCTTAATTGGGGTGTTGGATATTTATGGATTTGAGAGTTTCAAGACAAACAGGTGCTTAACTGGTATGCCTGTTATTTTTATGATTGACTGAAGTTGGTTTTCTGAAACCAATGGATGTAAATGGAAGTTGTGTCTTAAAGAGGCACGTTTTGAATACTGTGGCAGTCATGTATTGATTGATACTAAAAGAAGCAATGATTAGAGGAAGCCTATTCTTTCTCCAAATTGCCTTTTTAAGGCTTGGTAGTGATTTGGGAGTTCAGACAGTGATAGTTCCAATTGTGCTTCTCTATGATAGATAAAGTTAGTTTCAATTGTGCTTCTTTTTGATAGATAAAGTTAGTTCCAATTGTGCTTCTCTAGGATAAATAAATTTAGAGATATTGTGACCTTTTTGGATGTTTGCTATTTGCTTCTGTTCATCTGATGCTTGATGCACCACTTTGTTTTGCAGTTTTGAGCAATTCTGCATTAATTTGACAAATGAGAAACTGCAGCAGCATTTCAACCAGGTTTGTGTCTGAAAACATGCTTATATCATTCTTAAGATATCTCATTATCTGTTTTAGTTTGTAATGCTTAAACCTCTGGCTCCTCAGCATGTCTTCAAAATGGAGCAAGAAGAGTATACAAAAGAAAAAATTAATTGGAGCTACATTGAGTTTGTTGATAATCAGGATATTCTGGACCTCATTGAAAAGGTCTGTTGGATCTACCTCTGCAATTTATTTGGCTGGTTTCTTACAGACTGTTTTAGTGTTGTATCATCTGGAGTTGGTTTGTGTTGTTAACTATATATCTCTAGTAAAAGAAATTTATGATAGAGCCTACTATTACTATGCACTCTTGCTTGTAAATATTTGATATTGTTTCCTTTTTGTCCTGTGATTCCAGTTTTAGTTGCATCCATTTGGCATTCTCTGTTTTCATGGAACACATGTGGGAAGGCTGTAGTGAATGGACAGTCTATGTAATGTTGTGGTCGCAAATGGAATTGCCTACTTTTGACAAGCCAAAGTGCCAAACTGTTCTCTCTATTTTATGTTAGATGTTAAATGAACTATGTAGGTTTTTTTCATGCTATATAGAAGATTAAGTGGTAGTGGCACATTTATGCTTTATTCTCATTGAAAATTTTAAAACATGCTAAAAACCTGATTGGTGAGGATTGTGTCATAAAATGCTCAGCTTGAAAACAAGATAAGCAATTTGGTGGAAGAAAGATGGGAAAAGAGGAATGTGAAGAGAGAAGATGGATTAATTGTCAGGTCTTGAAATAGTTATAAAGCCACCAGCTATTGTCTAGCATAATACAAAGCTGTTGAGTTATAACCAGACCAAATCATATTAATTTCATTTCATAATAACAAGTCCAAAATGAGTTTCTTGTGCAAGCAGTGCCAGAAAGTACTGCCTGCTTCTATCAAATTGCTGTGGAAATTATATAAGAGTGATAGTTCAGTTGATAAATCCTATGTAATTATTAATTTGTTTGCTATATTAACTGAGTTCTAAATCTTGTATTAGTGTCATTCATGTTGGATTGTTCTTACTGATTTATTAATTATTGTTGGACCCCCCTTTGGGAATTTCTGGTGTGAACTACTTGATTAGCATTATGCCTGTAATTTTTCTTTCCATGCATTCCTGTGTGCTTGTATTTTTGTCTTTTCCTTTGGACAAGGAAATATATTCTTGATCGTAAAAATTTTTATTTGATTTACTGAACATTCTTACCTAACGTGGCCCTGTATGGTGATGGACTTTGAGTAAACAAATAGACAAATTAAAAGTGCTAAATGATCCGTGCATTTTTATTGTCGTTATTGCATTTATTATATGTATTTAAAAATTTCCCTGTTTTTGATTTCCAGAAACCAGGTGGAATAATTGCTCTTCTAGATGAGGCTTGGTAAGATGTAGTTAGCTTTTTACTTATTTTTGACATCTCAAAACTTGATTTAGGTTTCTTTCAGTTACTCTACCATATATTAATAATAATATCTGACCGTTATTAAATTTTAAAAGCATGTTTCCAAGATCAACACATGAAACATTTGCTCAGAAGCTGTACCAGATGTTTAAAAACCATAAGCGCTTCAGCAAACCCAAATTGTCCCGTAGCGACTTTACAATCTGCCATTATGCTGGTGATGTAAGTTTGTTTTCTCTTTTTCGTAAGTTCATGCTGGAGAACTAAACTAAGAAGTGAATGAATTTCTATTTATGTACTCAAACAGAAAATATATGTTCTCTGCAGGTCACTTATCAAACTCAATTATTCCTGGACAAGAACAAAGATTACGTTGTTGCTGAACATCAGGCCCTTTTGACTGCTTCCAAATGTTCCTTTGTTTCTGGTTTGTTTCCACCTTTAGCTCAGGAGTCCTCCAAATCATCAAAGTTCTCCTCAATAGGTTCTCGATTTAAGGTGTGCTGGTATTTCTATTTCTTAAATGCTGATTGTTACCTTTTCTTTCCAGTCTAATGAGTTAGAAAGTGGTGCTCTTTTTGGTATTATACAGCAACAATTACAAGCATTACTTGAAACCCTGAGTTCCACAGAGCCGCATTACATACGTTGTGTAAAGCCCAATAATCTTCTTAAGCCTTCAATATTTGAGAATAAAAATGTTCTACAACAACTACAGTGTGGGGTAAGAATGATGATGTTCTATGAGGTTTAGCTGAAATATGTATTTTTTTTTAATTAGTTCTGCTTGCCTATTTTATCCACGTTTATTTCATTTCAGGGAGTTATGGAGGCAATCAGGATAAGTTGTGCTGGATACCCTACTAAAAAACCATTTGTTGAATTTGTAGACCGATTTGGCCTCCTTGCACCTGAAGTTTTGGATGGGAGGTACAGTTAATAATTTTCTTGGCTCTCTAAAGGTTTCTTCAAAACGTTACTCTGACCTGTTTACTATACGTGTTAGTTCTGATGAGGTTACCGCGTGCAAGAAACTTCTAGAGAAGGGGAAACTTCAAGGCTATCAGGTAAATGTCTGACGGTTATTCAAACAATCTTCTCTTAGTCAATTTAGTTTCCTTGCCAATACTAGATTTCCTCTTGAATCATTAGGATATATCTTATGCAAGAAACCATGTCATCAAGATGTCAATAAAATTTATCATAGACATTCAATTGGCAAATATTTATGTTTGGCCTTTGGTTTATGCCAACTGGCAATAATAACCTGAGGAGATCCCGCTCTACTCTTCTGTTTTTAGGGTGAAGACCATTAACATGTTACCAGAAGTGCCCAAATTTGGATTAGGTTAGGAAACAACCCTAGAAACTAGGCCCAAGACGAGAAATTACCGGAAGCCAGCAACTGCAAGCAAAGAGCAAAGCACTTGTCATGTACAGAATCTAAGAAGTTGGATTCATGCTACAAACTTGATGTCATAAGTGCTCTATATTGGCTAATGTTATTAGCTCTACTTTTCTTGCTTGTGGTTGCGAGCAACGTGTAGCATAAGTGCAAATGGAAATGGTACCTGCTGCTTCCAAATGGGAGTTCATTCCTTTTGTCAAATTGTATATTCTTCCGCTGTTTTATGATTGTTCACTCAAATGTTCTACAAATCTGACTTCTAGTTGAATTCTGGGAAATATCATACTGATGCCAGTTTATCTTTGGCAGATTGGTAAGACAAAGGTTTTTCTCAGGGCTGGTCAAATGGCTGAACTAGATACCCGTAGGAGTGAGGTCTTAGGAAGATCTGCTAGTGTTATCCAGAGGAAAATCCGTTCTTATTTAGCTTGCAGAAGTTTTATCATGCTTCGTCGGTCTGCATTACAGATTCAATCTGTTTGCAGAGGTACATTTATACCTTTCTGTGTGTGTCTGGTGTAATTTAACTAACCTTTACTCTCTACTAAGGCTTTTGGTATTATGTACACATGTTGATAGTGATACTTTTTGTCTGTGATGATTTCAGGACAACTTGCTCGCAATGTTTACAATGGCATGAGAAGAGAAGCTGCAAGTTTGAGGATCCAGAGACATTTGCGTATGCATCTTGCTAGGAAAGCTTATAAAGAATTGTGTTCCTCTGCTGTTTCCATTCAGACGGTCTTGAGGGGGAAGGCTGCTCGCAATGAGCTATGCATCAGAAGGCAGACCAGAGCATCAATTATAGTTCAGGTTGGTCAAGGTTTTAAATTGTTCTTATAACATACTGCACATGCGATAATTTTTTTAGAAAAGATGTCATAATCTTCAATTTTTCTTTGAGAGGCTGAACCTCCTTTTGTTTTATATTAGTTACTTTCTTTAACTTGGAATGACTTCTGTTGTACTTACCAGAGCCAATGCCGCAAGTTCTTGGCCCAGTTGCATTATATGAAGTTGAAGAAAGCAGCAATTGCAACACAATGCGCATGGAGAGGAAGAGTTGCTCGAAAGGAACTGCGGAAGCTTAAGATGGTATTCCCATCTTTATCATCTGTTGCATTTCTGGCAAAACTTCGTCATGAATTTCATTAGGAAATCTCTATTGTCTTCTGCTTCTAGATCTTTGAAAATGCTTTGCGGTTGGAATGGTTGCTTTATGTGGTCCTCTTCTTTGCTTATATTTGATATCAAAACAGTAAAAAGGTGTGTCCTTGCTAAGTAATTTAGGAGTTCTTCAAATTTGAGTTTGACTGCTGAAGTCATCTCAAGCCTATCTCTGGAAAAATCTTTCTTATCAACAATCAATGAAATGCAATCCTATCTATCAAAATAACAATATATAATCCTATCAGCTTACATAATGGAGGGAAATAAAGAAACCCTACACCTTTTTCTTCTCTATCTGCTAATTTTGTTCTCTGAAACAATTTAGTATATCTAAAACCTTGTGTATGCTGATATCTTGTTTCATGAATGTATCACTCAGATTTTCCGCTATTCTTTTTTATTTGCAGGCTGCTAGGGAAACTGGAGCTCTGCAAGCTGCCAAGAACAAACTGGAAAAGCAAGTTGAGGAACTGACATGGAGATTACAGCTGGAGAAACGTATGAGGGTAAGCATGATAATAAATTGACTGAAGCTAGTTGGGTAAGCATGCTAATAAATTGACCGGAGAAACGTATGAACTGAGGCATTTTATGTGCTTGGCATGTGTCAATCAATTTTTTTTATTCAATGTGCCATTTTAGTTTGAGAAAGGGTGTTAGAATTGTGTATTCATTGTCTCTTCCTCTAAATCAGTTTTAATAATATAATGGTCTTACAGGTGGGACACTGCATCTATAATTTTCTTCTCTCCTAATTATGCATTCTTTTCTTACTCTGTAGGTTGACATGGAAGAGGCTAAAACAAAAGAAAACGCAAAATTACAGTCTGCTTTGCAAGACATGCAACTTCAGTTTAAAGAAACCAAAGAATTGCTTGCCAAGGAACGCGAGGCTGCCAGAAGGGCAGCTGAGGTGGTCCCTGTAATTCAGGAGGTTCCAGTGGTGGACAATGTGATGCTGGAGAAGCTTACAAGTGAGAAGGAAAAACTGAAGGTGGGGAAGTTGAATCTAGTATCTATGTTTTGCATAAAGATATGGTGAACATATGATAATTTAGGATAACCTGGAGTTTTTTCCTAAGCTTGGTAGAATACTAGTTTCATAGTACATATCTTGTGCGCTGATTATCCACAGGCAATGGTGAGTTCATTGGAAAAGAAAATTGGTGAAACGGAGGAAAAGTTTGAAGAGACAAACAAGATTAGTGAAGAAAGGTTGAAACAAGCTTTGGAGGCAGAATCAAAAATAGTTCAGTTGAAGACTGCTATGCACAGGTTAGCTTGTGCCATTACTGGGCAAAGATTTTGAGATGGATTCGTACTATTAACTTTCAGAATCTTAGATGGAGCTTTGCGTGCATATTTGTGAAGCTGTAGTTATTCATGGTTTTCACTTTCCTTTTTCTCTTCTCCTGGTCCTCATTGTATCTTTTGTTTGCAGGCTTGAAGAAAAAATTTTGGACATGGAATCTGAAAACCAAGTTCTGAGGCAGCAAACCCTGTTAAGTACACCTGTTAAGAAGATTTCAGAGCATCTACAGATTCCAGCCACTCCGGTAAAATATAACATAGATTTTTTTTCTATCTAAAATCTTCCTGCCTCTTTTGTCATCATGTTGATATTTCTTATTATCCTTTTTCTTTGTAAATTTTCAGAATCTGGAAAATGGTCACCATATAGATGAAGCAAACAAATCAAATGTATGTTACATAATTGTTAACATATGATCATACTTCTGTTGTTTCTATGGTATGGCCATTGACAACCTATTTGTGCAGGAACCACAGAGTGTGACTCCGGTGAAGAAGGTTGGCATAGAATCTAATGGCAAGTTGCAAAAATCCAATCTTGAACGCCAACATGTATGTGTTTGCTATAATTGGCTTATGCATTTTCAAGCCTCATAATTTTGTGCAGTGTGTCAGATATTGTTTTGTATCATTCTTTCAAACAGGAGAACGTCGATGCACTGATCAATTGCGTTACAAAGGACATTGGGTTCAGTCACGGAAAGCCTGTTGCTGCGCTTACCATTTATAAATGTCTTCTTCACTGGAAATCTTTTGAAGCAGAAAGGACCAATGTGTTTGACCGTCTCATTCAGATGATTGGCACTGCAATTGAGGTAAAAAAAAATTATAATTCATGGTCATTGTTTGTGGAGTATCTCCTTCATTTTCCTTTATTATTCTTCCTCTTGCATGACTTCTATTTTCTGCGGATTTTGATTGTATTTATTTTTATATTATTTAATTCCTAAATGCAGTCCTTATAAGGCGAGTTACTGTTCTTGCTTGTGATGGGTTTGAGACATGACTGTTGAAGAGTTTTTTTTACTTGCATAATTTGCTGCCCTTTTCTTAGGTTGTCCTGCTTGTGTAATTGCAAAATACTTTCTTTAGAAGCCCACACTTTCTTCTGTTTCTTTAAGCTATAGTAAAATATGTACGAGTGTTCATTAACAAGTGATGAAAGCTTCTTTGGTTGTAGAATGAAGAAGACAATGGTCATATGGCTTATTGGTTGTCCAACGCATCAGCATTATTGTTCTTGCTCCAAAAGACTCTAAAGGCTTCTGGTGCAAATGGTGCAACTCCAAGTCGGAAACCACCCACTCCAACCTCTCTGTTTGGAAGGATGACAATGGTATCTGAAATTCTTTCTTTCCCTTCTAAAATTTTCAATTTTAAGGAAGAATAAGACTAATTTTGCATTCCTTTTTCTCTTAATTCAGAGTTTTCGCTCTTCCCCTTCATCCAACAACCTTGCTGCAGCTGCTGCACTTGCAGTAGTTCGCAAGGTAGAGGGAAAATACCCTGCGTTGCTTTTCAAGCAGCAGCTTGCAGCATATGTGGAAAAGACCTATGGAATTATTAGAGACAACTTGAAGAAAGAGATATCATCTTTGCTTTCTCTATGCATCCAGGTATCTTGTGATTCATTTAGTTTCTGGTCAAGAGTTTGAAGCTGCATGTCAACTGTTTGGTAGGTAGCTATAATTAAGTTTAACTTGATTCCTTCGTGTTTCTTTTTCCCAACTGGTCATGATGAAATTTAGGCACCTAGAACATCTAAGGGAAATGTACTAAGATCTGGACGGTCCTTTGGCAAAGATTCTCCTTCAACTCATTGGCAGGGCATTATTGATAGCCTCAACACCCTCCTCAGTACTTTGAAAGAAAATTTTGTAAGGAACCTGTTTTTTTTTTTTTTCTCTCACTGTGCTTCATAAACTCATTGCATCTTGATATCCAGTTATATATATAGAGATGTTTACGGTTGCTTGGTTTTCAGGTGCCACAAGTTCTTATCCAGAAGATATTTACTCAAACATTTTCGTACATAAATGTACAATTGTTTAATAGGTAATCTTTTGTGGGTTTTAGATAGTTCCTTTGTGGTTTGAATTCAAAAGGTTTCGTTTTGTACTTATTAGAATTTGTTATAATTTTCCAGCCTTCTTTTACGCCGTGAGTGTTGTACGTTTAGCAACGGAGAATATGTTAAAGCTGGGTTAGCGGAGTTAGAGCTCTGGAGTTGCCAAGTGAAAGAAGAGGTAAGGTTTTTATTTTTTTATTTTTCTTCTCATCCGTGTTTGTACACGTAGTTGTTGCTACATATTTGCTGGACTATTTGCTTCCTTTTATTGGCTTAATTAAGGCCCATTATTGTGCTGATTCTATACCTCACTTGCCTTGAACTGCAGTATGCAGGGTCGTCATGGGATGAACTTAAGCACATTAGACAGGCTGTTGGTTTTTTGGTATGTCAGGCACTGTTTGACAATATAGATAATGTGATGGATTGTTCGTGTATATTTGTTTCCGAAATCCTATCAGCTTGCAGTCGTTCGTACTCAATTTTGTTAATATGTTTGACACTGCATATAGTTTGAGTTCAACATTATCATATTTATTGTTAATAGTTCTCAAAGCCAATATGAGTTTGAATTTAATAATTGTAGATAGGAAAGTGAAAGCTTTAACTTTTGACTTCCCAAATCATGACAATTCGGGAGAGCAGATGTGGAAATCTATAAGGACCGGATTTACCATTGCTTCGTTATTTCCTTTTGAGTGTTAATTAGAAATGTCGTTTTATCCAGAAGATTATTTTTACTACTTGAAGAAAGACATTAGTTTCCAGCTTATCTCTCTAGATATTTAATAGCAGTAAATATAAAGTTATGCTTCTAACTTGAATCGTATTAAATCCTATACAGGTTATACATCAGAAGTACAGAATTTCATATGATGACATTGCAAATGATCTCTGCCCTGTAAGGCCTTTTTCTTTCTCTCTCTCTCTCTCTCTCTCTCTCTCTCTCTCTCTCTCTCTCTCTCTCTCTCTTCCCTCCCCATTTTTCCAAGGTTGTTTGAACGGCCAGTTGGACCGGAAATTGGCCGGGGTGCCGGTTCGGAGAAGGGCATTGAACTGGTTGACCTGGGAACTGGTACAGACCTGTTGAACTGGGCGGTTGAACCGGATTTTTAACATTTTTTCTATATTTTATGATTTTTTAATGATTTATTTTGTTGAACCGGTTGGATCAGCTAACTAGTGGCTTGACTGGTTCAACCACCAGTCCAGTTCTGAAAACATTGCATTTTTCTCATTCTCTTTGACATTTACTTTTTGTTTCTTCAGATTCTTAGTGTACAGCAATTGTACAGAATATGTACCCTGTATTGGGACGATAACTATAATACTCGAAGTGTTTCTCCAGATGTAAGTTTCAAATACCAATCTTTCTTCTTGATTGCTTACAAAGTTCGTAAAGCTGATATGATTAATAGGCAAACCCGCACTTCGTTACCAGGTTATTTCCAGCATGAGGGTATTAATGACAGAGGATTCCAATGATGCTGTTAGTAGTTCCTTTTTATTGGACGACAATTCCAGGTAAAAATCCCTTCATATTGCCTACATACGATGCCCGGTTCTACGTAAATGTGAATTTGCAAAGAATTCAACATTTCTTTGTAGCTCGTATTACGTAACACACAAAACGACTTTATAGCCATATCGAGCATTCAAAATCTACATTGTAGAAACAAAGTAATGAACTAATCAGTCCTTAATACAGCATTCCCTTCTCCCTTGACGATCTTGCCAAATCGCTCCAAGAGAAAGAATTCTCGGAAGTCAAACCAGCAGACGAACTTCTCCAGAATCCAGCCTTCGAATTTTTACTCGAGTAAGGCTTAGGAAGCTTCGAATCGATGTGCTATCCGTCCCCTATTTCTTGTGGCAATGGAGACTTAAAAACCCTATTGCCAACTAAAATGATTGTTGTAAATTCATTTTTCATTTCATCTATCCCCCTTGATATGTAACTTTTTTTTCTCATTACATCCATTAAATTTTCTATTGCTTTTTTTTCTTTGGCATTTTCAACGATTTTGGTTTGATTTTTTTTCTTTTTAAATTTTATTTTATATTGGTTATTCTTTTGCCATATGGGGCCTGGGTTTTTACTGTATAAAGCAACCCCATATTATGGAAACGTACATACATATATAAATATATAATTACCATGCTTGATTATTATTTCTATTTCAGCCTCTTTCACCTCCATCTTCTTTATTTTCATTGAAAATTCAAAGTTTTTATGATTTATTGTGGGTTGCTATGTATTTGCATGTATTTTTGCTGCAAAGAAGAGTTGTGATGGAAATTTGAGAAATAAAATATTAATAAATTTGGCTGAGTTGATGCCACTATTTAATTTGATATGAAAATTTACTAAAACTAGCCTTTATGTTCCCATTTACGCATAGGGATTTATAATCTTTTCCATAATTTATTTGATATTAATATTCTTAATTTTTTTAATTATGAAAATTAAATTTATGATAATAATTTACGGTTACTTAAATTTGTTAAAGATGATTTCTGAGGCATGTTTGAGACAATCATTTTAAGCGCATGATTTAAAGCAAAATTGTAAATAAATAAATAAATAAATAAATTTGTTAAGATGATTTATGAGGCATGTTTGATACAAGTAGCTCTTTGATACGGTTTTGGTCAAGAATTTGTTGGAAAAGATTGCAACATGTCTATTTACTCTTGATTATAATTTTATCTAATATAATGTTTAAATTTTCTACTAAAAAATAATAATAATTTTAATATTTTTTTAAAAATTAAATATAATTTAAGAGATCAATTAACAATGTTGTCAATTAAATTAAATAATTTATTAAATAAAAGAAAGTGTCCATTTTTTAACTTAGAAGCAAGTAAAAAGACTAAATTTTAAAATTTGGAAAAATATAAGGGATTGATACATAATTATACCTTTTCTCTCTCTTTCTTTCCCTCCTCAACCCAAAACGAAGGAAAAAGAAAGAAAGCCACTAACGTGTATAGATTAAATATAATTTAATAGATATCAATTAACAATGTTGTCAATTAAAGTTTATTTATTAAATAAAAGAAGTAAATGGACAACATTCTTGAAATTAGAAGCAAGTAAAAAGAATAAATTCTTAAAAGTAAAAGTAAAAGGATTAAATGTTAAAAGTATGAAAAGTATAAGGGATTGATAGATAATTATACCTTTTTTCTCTCTTTCTTTCCCTCCCACCTCTAACCCACACTTCTTCAGTACTCTATGTTTCTTCTTTTTATATATAGTTATAGATTTATTTTTTTTATAAAATAATAACTATTCACTTAATCATTTATTGATTTATTTTTATATCAATTCTTTTATAAATATATTTGATATATAAATATTTTTTACTTATACTATGGGTAGATGATGTATTGGATTTGAATGTATTTAACTTTTATTAAATTTTATTACACTCAATGAGCGAAAAACAATAAATATAGGTAGAAGTGATAATAAATTTGTATTCTAATATCATTAATTACTTGTTTTTATCTTTGGATTTGTAGTTTTTTTTTAAATGATATAAAAGTATGAAAATATAAAAATGTTATTATAAATATTAATTTTAATTTTTTTTAAAAATTATATTTTCGTAATTGAGTTAACTATCTGATTAAATGACACTAATTTAATAAAATATTTAAATATAAATATTAGAGTATTAAATTTTATTTATATATTTAAAAAATATTTATATTTTTATATTCATATTTGAGTGTTAAACATAAATATGAAATAATCAAAATAACATAATTGAGTACATGTAAACCTAAAATCCCAAATTTCATGATATGAATAAATGAAATTGAATGCTAAGCAAGAGGAATGTGATTCATAATATATATATATAGGTAAGGAACATTTGCTTAAGTAACACATAATTTAGGATGAGTCATATATAACAAATTATTCTATGAAATTCTTATGAGAGCAACATGTTAATTATTAAATTGAATAACTTCAACATGATAGTATAACTCAATCCCAATAAGCCAAAAAATTTACACAGGAATTTTTTTTGAATAAATAAAAATCTAGTCGATTGAGTTCTAGCTTGGTTGGCATCAATATTGTTAGTGGAAGAGAATGTGAATTAAAATGCATTGAAGTGCGTTTATCCTCCTATTTAAAGGTTGGGGAGGGATTATGGATAATCCTAATAAAAACCTATAACGGATGAATGTGATTAAGATAATTTTTCAGGTAAACTACATAAATAGTTGTCCAACTATCAAAAACTTTCATTTTAGGCACTCAAAATAGAATATTTGTAATTTAAGCACTCATGTTACATAGTATCGTCATTTCTCCTGTTAAAATCACAAACAGAAAACTGACGAGGCAGTTAAAAAAATTGGTATGATAACAATTCAAAATTTTAAAAATTAACCCTTAAAATTTACAAATAGTCTCAATATAATCCTAATTCTAAAAAAAAGAAATGTATAAAAATACATAAATATTTTCAAAGAAATATAATAATAAAATTAAAATTTATAGTAATATTAAATAAATATGATTACTTTAATAATAATTAAAAAATTAATTTGAATACCTAAAATGAAAATTTTTAATAGTTGAATGATTACCTACGTAGTTTGTCCTAATTTTTCTTTACCCTTAAAATAAGATTTCTCACGTTTCGAGATTTCAGAATAAGGTTATTGGATTATATGGCCAAAATAAATTCAAGTGATGTGGGTGATGTACAACTGTTTTGGGAGCCTCTAGATGTTGTAAGAAATATATTGTTAGCTAAGTGTAGTACTCTTTTCTAAGTTAATAATTCTTTAAAATTTGTAGTCGTTTCTATTAAAAAAAAGAAGTAATACACATATTGTCACATCTAACAAATCATTATGTAAAAGTCTTAGAAGAGCATCAGGTGGATCATTAAATTGAGTAATCTTAACATCAACATTATGATATGAAGAAGCTAAAATTTTGCAAAAAAAACTCACGATTCAACATTTCTTTGCGCGATATATAAGGGCTAAGTTTTTAAAAAATTTTTTTGAGGGGTTTGAATTAAATTATATATTTTTATAATAGTAAAAATATAATTTTGTCACTAGACGAAAAAAATGATATAAAATTTTGAGGGGTTCGAATTAAATTATACAATTTTGCAAAAAAATTAGCCTTTTTAACCCTTAAATAAACTATCAAATAAAAAAAAAAGGATTATAGACGAAAAAGCGACAACTATATATGAAATGAAAAAGCAATGAAAGGAAGTAGGGGGAGTTGGCAGTCCATGTGAATTCCTCATGGAATAGCTTCTGCCTTGGAGGTAAGGTATAAACCTATCGAGGCATTTTAGGCTATAGGCCATGGACCGCAACTGGACCACCCTCTATGAGATCGAGTGCAAAAAAAGTTCCCTCAATCTAAGCTGCCAATGGATAGATTTCCAGTTTCTTGTATACATTATTACAAACAGAATCAGAATGTGGATAATGAAGAAAGGGTTGGGTTTTGAATTTGGTCAAATTGGTCCCCCATTCACATTTTGATCATTGCCATTCTTTCTTTCTAAGTGTTTTTCTGTTGTAACCCATTTATTAACCCATCTCTCTAGAGTTTAGAGTTGGCCCATTCGCTTTTATAAGGTCTTGTCTCTCACTTTCATTAGGAGTCGCGCAGGTCTATTAGATTAAGAATTGATGAGAGTATTGATTCGAAAAAAAGTATCAGACGAATTGATCTAAATTAAAAATCAGTTGAATCGATTGAGTCGGTCGCGCTGACAAACCAATAGTTTAATCAATTTAGCTAGAGATCCAATTCTAAAAATCTAGGGTGAAACTGGTAGTCAACATTTCATGGCATTCTCCATGCATCATACACATCCTATTTGGTATATATCACGTGGAGAGTGCATTGTTGTGAAAATGTAAGTTCAAATTCGTAAAGAGAAACTTGATATTAACAAAATCTCGAAAGATTTATGGATACTAAAAGAAGGTAATTTTAATTTCTCTCGATAAAATTCAATATGATGAATCATTTAAAAAAAATGTTATCCACAAACCATTTATAGGTACTAAAAAGTTTAAATTAAAAAATTTCAAAGAGTCGGAAAAGTGAAAATTCAATTTAATTAAACAAATCAAATAAATAAATAAATAAATTCCCAGTCAATCAAGTCAAAATAGTTACTTTCATATCTAGCTGCCCTATTTGTCTTGGAAAATTGAGTTATGGATAGTGCTGAGCCGACTGATGATAAAGATTTTTGGACCACAGTTTCACCTACAACTTTCTAAATTGGCACAATCAAACTATTTTCAAAATTGGATGGGCTACTAATTGAATAATTTCTAAATTTTTTGAATGTTTATTAAAAAAATTTAAAATATTTTAATGAGTTTAATTGAAAATTTTAAAAATTTTGAGAGAAATAGTGTGATTTTTAAATTTTTAGAGGATTTAATTAAAATTTTTAAAACTTTTTAGATAGCTCAACTAAAATTTTCAAAAAATTTGAGAACCTAATTGAAAATTTTGGAAGTCTTGATGACAATTTTTTCAAATTTTTGGAGGGTCCTCTTATTATGTTTTGTCATTGAACGCTTGTATTCTCTACTTTAAGAATGGGGTTATATGTTGTTTACATTTTCAAATTTTTTTTATTATTTAAATTATCATTTTTGTCTTATTTTACTTTTAAAAAATATTGACATTTAATAAGAACACCACCTATCATATTATTATTGATTTTTTTATTTTTGAGATAAATTAAAATAATAATAATAATTTAAGTACTCATAACTTAAGTCTAAAATAATTAACTTTAAATTGCATAATATTTTATTTTATAACTAAATATTTTCATGGGTAATTTTTATTCATAAATTAAAATAATAATAATAAAATTTTGTTCGTAATTCTGTTTACAAATTTGACAATGTTATGAATCGATAATTCAAACTCAAATAAATTAATGGTTAAAAATTCAGTGTTGACATCTCAATATTTGGAGTTTGAGTTCGGGTGCTAACGTCCTCTCCTTTTAGATTGGTTAATGTAAGCTTTGAAGTAAACTTGTTTAAGGGTACAAGTTATTTGTCCAAGTTCAAAAAATTTCAAAAAATAATATTGAGCCCAAAAATTGAAATTTGGTAAAGAAATTAGACCTATTTAAAATATGAACCGAATTCGGACTCTAATATTTAAACCCAAACCTGGCTCAAACCAATCCATTTTCAAGTTTATACATTATATAGCTTATACCATATGAAAATTAAATATATTAAAAATATTAAAAAATATATTACTATAATGTAAATATTAAAAAATGTACTTAGTTATTTATGTTTAAAAATTCAATAAAAAATATATAACGATAGTAAAAATTACATTTAATAAATAATAACTGAAATAATCGTATTTTTAAGAATAAAAATAATATGGATTGAACTAAACGGGTCAAACTTTAATAACTACATATAATTTCAGTACCATACTGAGCATAAACTCGACTGATAAACACTTTTACTTTGAATTTTTATATATAGAGAGGGGGAGAGTTTTTTTTTTTTTTTTTGAGTTATAAGAGGAAGATAAAGTTTCAACAGGAACGCGATTAGCGTGATTCAAACTCAGACCACACTTGAGACAGTGAATACCCTAACCATCGTACCAACATAGGTTGAGAGGGGAGACTTTGATTGTACCATTTTGTTTCTTTAAATTAAACTTCCCATCATCTTAATTTCCCTTAATAATGAACAATTTAATTAATTATTAGTTGGTCAATAACAGAATAATTGACTATATTTAACATCACATGAGAGTTTGGTGCAAACCAATCTGAATATATTTGGGGAAAAAATCTCAATTTTTGATTAATTTCAATACCATCAATCTCAAGCAAATCTCTTAATTAATATTCCATCCTTGTAATTTCAAAGGTCTTTACTACCATTCCATGTGGTATCATGTGTTTTCATTTTCACTATTAACATATAAACATTATTAAAATTTCCAAATCAATCCAAAATTTTATCCTTCCATAAAATCTTTTTAGGTGTCAAATTATATCGTAACTCGATTCAAACAAAATTTAAACTCGATTTGATGGCCTATTTCGCTATTAATATATTAATAAATTATTGAAACAATATAATTTATATTATTTTTATATGTTTTTAAATTAAAATTAAAATTAAAATTAAATTTTTATTATTTAAATCAAATCCAGGTCGAACCATGCAAAATTAATGTGAAAAACATTTGCTCAAACTCGGGCCAAGTGAACTATCTGACCCATAAATAGGTCTATACACAATAATCTATTTATAGGTTTTGATAATATTTAGTCTTTTCGGAGGTCTAGAATTACCCATAACCCTTCCTCAACCCATAAATAGGAGGATAATACGTTTCAGCGCACTCGAACTCACGTTCTCCTGTATCAACAATAATATCCATATCAATCGAGTTTAATATGTTTATATTATTTTTATTACTTTCGAACTTAGTTTCATGATGGATGAATGTTGAATGCATTAATTGAAGTTGTTGTTCCCCCTACAAACTCCTGACTATGTTGTGCTATGACTTGATTCCCCTAAGTTATTTGAATTTTTTATTTTTTGATATATTTGTTACAATTATTATATTTTGAATTTATTTTTTAGACAATATTTTATGAATTGTTTGAGAAAACAAGCACAAAAATCAACAAGATTGTTGGCTAATTAGAGTCAAACTGAAGTTTGCCTAGTTCTTGACCAACAAGTTATCTATATAAAATATTTTCTTGTCTTATATGAAATTTTATTCTATTATTTTAAAATATTAATTTTTTTTATAGATAAATTTTAATAATTTTATTTTATTATTTAAATAATAAATACAATAAAAAATATCATAATTTTCGACAACCAACTCTAAACTTTTTTTTTGAAAGGCATTTTAATTCTTGAATCTGAATTTTTAAAAAAATCCCAGAAAATTGAGAAAATTTTGTAAATAAAAGAATTTGAAAAAATAAAAAATAAAAATATTATTGCTTAAAGCAAAAGAAGTCAACAAAAAGGTTGACTTGTAGACATGTTTTAAAGGTATATAGTAACATGAACCCTACTTGACTTAGTTTCTAGTTTTGACTAATTTTAATATAACTCATCACATGGTCTTAAAAATAAATAAATAATTAATTATTACTTAATTAAAATTGGACGGTTGTGATCACTCTTAAGCTACGATCATCCTCTGCCTTTGCCTTAATGTTCTTCTCCTTAAAACCATGGCCGCCCTTGGATTTTGTTTGTCCCATGCATGTGCTGAAAGCTTATTAAAAAAAATTATATATTTTTTGAGTTTAATAAAATTAATGTACTAGATTTATTTATTTTTCTTGAAGTAATAATTGGGTCCAATTAATCACCAGTTAATAATTATCTATTTATGATTTTTTTAAACATATATTTAATTAAAAATATAGAAATAAAAAAATTTTGTATAAGAAACAAGGTAAAAAGAATGTTATAAGTTCATGTACTCTTTACAAATTTGGAATTTAATCTATTTACTTTTATTTTCAGGAATTTAGTCCCTCTAATTTTTAAATTCCAAAATGCAGGTCCGATTGTTAATACTGTTAAATTGATTGCTATGACATTTTGAAATAAATAAATAAAAACTCACTTGGTAGCCATGTAACTAAAAAATGACGATGTAATGAACCTGAATTTAACAAAATAATTTTAACAGTGTTAATAGTTTGACTTGAACTTTGGAAAGTAGAGAGACTAAATTTTTAGAAGTAAAAGTATAATGACTAAATTTCGGATTAGTGAAGAGTACAGGGACCTATGGCATATTTCAACCAAAATATAAATTATATGTTAAGAAGGACTAAATTAATTATTAAATTTTGAGGGAGTCAAAATACAATTTCACCATATGAATCAACAGGACAAAGCCTTGACATACTCATTTCAAACTTGTCTTTTTTAAAATAACCTTATGTCTAATAAATTCTATTAATATTTTCCATTATTAAAATATTTGTATTCAAATTTTCAATTAACATCGGTCCTAAGTTCAATCCCCAAATAACCATCACTCCTACCTCTTTATAAAAATATGAATCTTTAATTATATATGAGATTTGAAGAATCGGAAATCTGTTAATAAGGTGTGACAAGGGAAGTGGGCATACCTTTTAGCACACACAAAGATAAAATGCAAGAATAGAACGCAAAAGGTTGTTAACGCAATTTAAATAAAACTTTTGTTTATAATACCTTGCCCAAAAAAAACTTCCACTATTAAATCTCGTGGTATAAAACAATAATTTAAATCCAATCTATCCTATTCCTTGAATAATTGCAGCCTCACCCAAATACACTTAATATGAGCTCTTTCCAATAAAAACAACCTTAAGGTAAGAATAAAACACTCGAAAAATCCCTTAATGGATACAAAATAGACTCTCTTCATCTACAAGTCCCATGAAATAAAGCTATATATATGGGGAGGGATCTACTTCCACTTTGTATGATTAATATTTTAACGATCTAACTGTCATATTTCATATTTCATTCATATAGATCTTGCATATCAAATTTGACGTAAATTAAAATTTTCTAACTGTCTTACATAAAAAGCTTTCAATCATTTAATAAATATTAACATATACACTTTTTTATATCAATATGATAAAAATATCAAATCGATTTAAAAATTACGAGTACAATTATATTGATAAATTTAATGATTGAATTACTAAAATATTAATCGCAATATGGGAAATATATATAGAGGTTGTGAATATTTTTTATTTAAGCCCTTTAAAATTTTTAAAAGTTTAAATTAGTAAAGGTAAAATTATACTTTAGTCCCTCTAAAATATAAAAATTTAATTTAATCTTTTAAAAATTATAAAAATACAAACTATTAAAATGGTAAAATTATATTTTTATTATCGTAAAAATTATAATTTTATTTCGACCCTAAAAGATTTTCTGATTTCGCTCGTAACTAATACCAACCAAATTAAAACATATAATTAACTCTCTCTTTCCAACATTTCTTCTTGTAGAATAAATAAAAATTAAAAATGTAGTTTCTCAAGGTTATCGAAATGAAGGTAAAGTGGCAGGCTCCTCATTTCACCGTGCATGCATCTTTCATTGTTGCTAAAACGACCACGTATATACCTTAAGATTCTCATTTAGGATTTAGGGTCTAAAACACGTTACATCTAATGTAAATGGATTCGTTTAATAGAGGTTTAATACGTATTAATCGAGGATTAATTATTATAATTTTTAAAAAAAATTATATTTGTTCGATACAATATTAAAAATAAAAGATAAAAATAATACATTTAAATTTGCATTAAACAGATATTTGACAAAAATTTTAATCACTACTCATAAAAACTTAAAAATTTATAATTACTATACTAAATTTATTGAATTTGAGAAAATACGATGCATTAATATTATACATATTTCACTTTAACCAATGACCCTAGTTAACATTTTCCCAATATATCGGAGTCACGATTAATCATTAATTTTCTTAATCGGGATTAAAAGATAAGAATTCGACACATTTTTAGATCTCATAACATAACTGCTGTTTATTATAATTCATTGGGCCTGATGCTTTTCGAGTCCTCAGTTTTTATTCAAAAATTTGTACAGTCTAATAATATTTTCCTCAATAAAATTGTTTGATTTTTTTTTATTTTCGCTTAATGCCGTTTATTTCTACTAAAAAACATTTTCCCAATATGTCATTCCTTTCACTTCTTTTTATGTCTTAAATTTATTATTTATATTAATATATACCTAGTGAGATTTTACTTGGACATTGGGCATTAAATAATTATAGTTTATTCTCTCCAAGCTCTTGGGTTTATGTTAATTCAGCTTCACGAGGAAAAGATTACTTGGAGTCGGTTTTCTTTTCCTTATTTACTATATAATAAGAAAGTTAGTATCCACACATATGGCAAGGACATACTTATACGTGTACACTACGTTTAAACGAGTTATCTAAATAAAAATATATCACTTATTTTTCGAAAACTAAAATTTGAGTAGATTCCATGAATAAACTTCTCTTAATCACTAAGTTAAGCACGAAAATTTAAAAATAAATTTCTTATAACAGGGTGATAAATATATAATCTTACTCAATTTTAATTATTATAATGTTAAAATAAATATTTTATATTTAAAATAATAAAACTAACTTAAAATAGTACCTAAATTTCTTTTATTTACTTGAAAAATTACTCTTTCAAAAAGTATTTATAAAAAGGAAAGCGATAAATAAGTATGCTTTTATCAAAATAAATTTAAAAAATATAAAAATCCATAATCTACTATACACGAATATCATGCTTTAATCGCACCACTAAGCATTTCTCAAGCAGTTTTCTCATATTAAATTACGTTTCATATGACACATAGCATAGCCAGGCATGTTCATCCTAAACAATTTTAACATTGAAATTAATTTGGTGGTAGACTAGTCAAATCATATACATAACATGATCGTATATTCCATTAATAAAATTATAGTTTTTAATGGTTAAATAAATTAATGTTTATGCAATACGATAAAATTAACAACTTTTTTTTTATAAAATATATAAAACCAACAATATTAATAATATTAATAATGATATAATTTATATTAGATCACGCCAGATGCACGAGGTGATCGTGAAAAACATAATCATGCACTAAATATATTTATAAAAAAATTGATATAAATAAATAAAAATACCCTTAAAACAATATAGTTTACTTTGTAAAGTAAGGATATTTTCGTCACTATTCAACGGAGTTTATGCTCATTTGACTCATGATACCAAACTCAATAGAGCATTTAACATTAGTAAAGATATTTTTATTAATCGGACACGGAAATTTGTTTTGAAATTCTTTTAGGGAAAATAAAATAAAATTGGATCTCCCCTTTGACTAAAGTTTACCATAATGTGGGAAGGGAAATATATAATAGTAAAACATTACATACAAACTTTGACTTAAATTAATTAGTTGCTAATAACTAACTAACTATATAGAATTTCATGTGACCATGCATGGAATATAGGTGTGGATAAACATTATGAGAAAAAAGAAGTAAGAAATAATTCTCATCATTAAATGGGTCACCACATATGCAAGTTCAACCTCTAATTCCCTAATTTTAAATTAAAACCAATGGTTCCCATCTTTGAAAAAAAAATCTAAATCCATGTGTGTAGTTCTTTTTGGGGATTTAGAAGGGAGGTCGGCACCTAGAATTGAGAGAAACCCTGTTTGAAAATTCACATGATTAAATAATTATATATTTTTGTTGCCTTGTGGGTTACAAACCAAATTTTTTTTTAGAAAATGGGGATCATTGCCACGTGAAAGGATTTGGTGTTGCCATTAGATGCAATGTGAAAATATTAGGTTTTGTTAGGTGCTTTTCTCTATCTCAATCAAGTTAAATGATATTCACTGAGATAATATGCTAAGTAGGTTTTATGCATATAGACATATATTCTACTCTATACTCAATATGTGTTTATACAGTCTTATACACGTGCAACCTTATAAGAGAGCTTGGCCTGCGAGCTCATTACGATCCGGCCCAAACTCATTCGGGTTTTGAGCCAGTGATGGTAATTATCCTAACTTAAATAGATTAATTTCATCCCTAAAATTATTATTTAGTTTAAAATTGACATAAAAAATATTATTTTCGCTTTTGCAAATTAACTTTTATTCAAATTTGGTTTCATCTAATTTTTTTTAAAAATAATAGAATGATTGATTGAGAGAGTTGTTATTAGATACAATAAATTTGATTTTTAGTGACGATTAGTTGGCGACGTTTGACTTCAAAATTCTAGTTGAAGGGGAAAATAATTATTAAAAACTGTTATATTGCATTTCAACTTATCAACCGAATATGGAAGTTGGGATTTGATCGTTAATAATTTTAATAAAATATTTACACTATGCATCCCTCATTATTTGCTTTCTATTGTTAAATTTGACTTCTTAACTAGATTCTTTACAATATAGGCTTTTAATTATTTTAGCATAACATGCTATAAGTTAAAATTTTATATTAAATTATTAATTTTTTTGGAAGGGACAAAAAATATATAATTTTTTTCCTTAAATTAAATTGTTGTTTTTTGGCTCATTGTGTTTTAACTCGATTGGTATGGGCATTGTTGTTAATGCAGGAGGACATAGATTCGAGCGTGCTGAAGTGCATTATCCTATTATTTATAAGTTAAGGAGGGATTATGGGTGGTTTTAACATTCTTCAAAAAGAGCAGATACAGCGAATGTATTCAAGAAAATTCTTTTATGATATAATCTTTAAAAAAATCTAAAATGATAATTAAAAGGAAAAGGAAAAAATAAACGAAAATAAGAAAGGAATTCCTTGAAAATCCAGTCCCTAAAAGTAGAAACGTCGGGTGGTGTGCAAAGCGACTGTGGTGCAAGGCAAAGCTGTTCATCACTTGGTGTACGTGCATGGGTGCCTTTGGGTTCAACACAAATACACACCACATTTCCCTCTCAAATCAAATATCATGCATGCATGAAAATATGTGCTTATATATATACACACACATCTTATATAGTTTTTTCTAAAGCTGGAAAATAATACTTTTTTGGAAATGATTTTATATTATATGGTAAACTATATACATAGAAACTCCAAATTAACCAAGAAAACAGCTCTTACTCCCTTCTTTTTTTTTTTCATGAAAAGGAGAGACATTCATTGGGAACTCAAGGGTCGTCCACATGCAATGCAATTACCAACCCAAATATTCTAAACCCTAAATTTTATTTCATGAAGGTACAACTACGATTAAACCCTAAATATTAAAAAGCTTTCCAGCCACAACCATGCACCATCATAATCAAAATTTTTAAAAAAAGGGAATGCAACAAAAGGCTTTAATTATGAGGAGGAATGGGCATGCATGCATGCATGCATGTGTGTCGGACTAACGAGCATTTGCCGAAAACAAGACGGCCTTTCCATGTACCTTAAAGTTTTTTTTTTTTTTGTAAGTTTCAATATATCGTAACAATCAAAACTGTGTATAATTACTGTCTTATGCTTTGAACCTCTATTTCACTCCTTACCTAGTACTCCACAATTAATCTTTTTAATTTGAATAAAGTATATATATTCTCTCTTCATTACATTCATTCTCATATCTACATTCATCCCACCATTAATTGCTGGAGGCTTGTTACATAAATATTTTGTGCTACATAAGCTTTTCTTTTAAACGTATGTAGACCATTTTCAAGGATCTTAATGGACCATGCAAAGAAGCTTAGAAACAAATATAGATAAAAAAAAGTGTGTGTGTGTGTGTATGGTTTCTTAAATAAATGCTAGCAAAACAGTGGAGAGTAGCTAGTGAAGTGATAGAGCAGATTTCTTGGAAGGGATATCGAGGGATTGGGTTGTAAAATGGTGTGAAAATTTAGTAAACAAATAGAAGATGAGGGAAAGCTTGTGTGGAAGACAGTTGGCGAAATGGGGTTTGTGTGGGTAGAAACAGCCTTTCAAGTCTTAATCCCAAAGGAGAGGAGCTGTTGATTATGACACTGTGTGTGTCTGTGTGAAGAAACCCTTATTATTTGGCAACTTGGCTTAGCTGCCTCATCCACTCCACGTGGGAGCATTGCCTATATCCCACTCACCCTTATTATTCATGTAAGTGTTTTATTGTTGGAACTCGATCTTTAATTTAAGGTTTGAATTTAAGTTCTCTATCTGAGAGGGTCTAACTAAAGTGACGAGCAAGGGCTTTAGCCCCTTAGTAGTATAATTATGATTATAATGCCTCCCAAATGTCATTCTACAATACAATTCTTTTTAGTTTCGTCCCTCCAATTTTTTTAGTTTTAACTCGACTCTGAAAGTTTTCCAATCATTGGTATTTATGGTAGAAATATTTTTTGACACAATGCATAGCACTATCTCTAGCCCCTTCCCAACTCATAAACAGGAGGATAACATGCTTCAGCACACTCGAACCCACGTCCTCCTGCATTGGTAATAATGTCCATGCCAATTGGCTAACATGAATCTTTTTATGATCGAAGCAGTTGTGAGTTGATATAGAGAGAGCTATTTTTCCTAAAACTTGTTAGCATCACTTAAGTTCTGAGGCGTTACCCTTTTTGTAACAAAGAAAATCTATATCGACTTTTCAATTAACTACAAAAAAAAAATCTATATTGACTTAGTTAATGGTGTGTGTCTATATGAACAAATTAATAATATTATAAAAATAAAATGATCAAATTATATAAAATCAAAATCAAAACTTTAATAAAATAGAAATACCAAAATCAATGTTTTACCTTATAATTAATTTTTTGAGCATTGAGGAAGAAACTCTTTCAAGAGGTCCATAGAATCAAATGAGGATGTTGTGACTGTTGTGTCATTTTCTTTGCTCCCCAATATTCCCTCTCAGCTCTCTGCTTCATCTTATATTTATGCTAATTGATTTTTAATTGTGCTATATGAAATCTCGAATATTAAAATTGACATTATTAAAAAGGATTTTACTTGAATATTATTCGACCACAAAACGGACACCTATAATAATAAAAGAAAAATAGTATATAGAATCTAAAGCTTGCTATTATAACATTTAGACTCCAAATTAATTAGGCCCCTAATGATTCTTCTCAATGTTTGCATATTCGAATGTGTGGAAATAAGAAAAAATACACTTTTAATTATTTTTTTAGGTAAAACGATAAATTTAGTCCCTACTGTTTAATTTTTTTGGGAATCATTTTGACTCTTAAACATTTAAATTTTAGTTATTTACTTTTCTTTGGTCGGAAAAATAGACTATAATGTTGAAATTTTAACTATAGTGACATGGTAGCCCATGTGATCATTCGTGTGTGCTTCATAAAATTTCAAAATAAAAAAAAAATTCAAAAAGAAGTTCATAAAAAGTAAAAATGATTATCCACCACAGCAATGAAGTATATACATGAATTGCTACACAAGCGACCACGTCACTCTGGTTAAAATTTTAACAGTTCAATCTACTTTTCTATTTAAAGTAAACCAATTTAATTAAATGTTGAAAGTTGAGCACCAAAATAATTAAAAAGACTAGAGCTAAAAAAATTTTAAAAAAATAAACATTAAACTAAATTTATTATTATATAAAAGTTCAATCATTCAATTTTGTATAATCATGATTTCATCTAAAGGAAAGAATAAATATCCTTCAACAATTTTTTCTTAAACCAAGTATAATCTATATAAGATCTATTAATATATATTATATTCCATAATAAAACAAAAAAACAAAACTTAGCCATTAGCTTATATGATTTGAAAGCCCTTTGAGATCACATTAATTATTGAATGTCATCACATGGTCCTTCACTCCTTGACTCCCTTTCACACCACCACCACTTCCTCTATATAAACACACCCCCATTACCTCAAATCCTTCCATATCAACAACAACAACAACACAAAAACACCAAATTTCATCCATTTTCAGTTCATCAAAAAAAAAAACCCTTCCTTTTTTTTTTCAAAAACCCTTTAGCCAAAACTTAAAAACAATGGAGAACTTGTTTAGACTTGTGGATCAAGATCAAGGCTTCTTTCAACGTAAATGGACATTAGTCAATGGTCCATTGATAGTAGGTGCTGGTCCATCAGGGTTAGCCACTGCTGCTTGTCTTAGAGAACAAGGTGTCCCTTCTGTTGTCCTCGAAAGAGCCGAATGCATAGCATCTCTATGGCAAAAACGAGCCTATGATCGGCTCAAACTTCATCTTCCTAAACAGTTTTGTCAACTCCCTAAAGTACCATTCCCTGAAGATTTCCCTGAGTACCCAACAAAGAAACAGTTCATTGAATACCTTGAGTCATACGCTAAGCGTTTTGATATTAACCCAAAGTTCAATGAGTGTGTACAATCAGCTAGGTACGATGAAACCAGTGGTTTTTGGAGGGTTAAGACGGTAAGAGGCTCTAATAAAGCCGAGTTCGAGTACATTTGCCGATGGCTAGTTGTGGCCACCGGCGAAAATGCCGAGTCAGTGGTGCCGGATATCGACGGATTAGCCGACTTTGGTGGTGAAGTTATTCATGCTAGTGAATATAAATCCGGTGAGAAATTCAAAGGCCAAAATGTACTCGTCGTTGGTTGTGGTAATTCAGGGATGGAAGTTTCACTTGACCTTGCTAACCATAATGCTTCACCTTCAATGGTGGTTCGCAGCTCGGTGAGTTTCATTATTTAAACAAATAAAGTAATCGATTTCATCATTGGATTGAATTCTAATGATGGGTTCTTTTTTTGTTAACAGGTTCATGTATTACCAAGAGAAGTTTTGGGGAAATCGACGTTTGAATTAGCTGTTTTGATGATGAAATGGCTACCACTTTGGCTCGTCGACATGATTTTGTTGATTTTGGCCTGGTTGGTGCTGGGAAATATTGAGAAATATGGATTGAAAAGGCCATTGATGGGTCCATTAGAGCTTAAGAACAGTAAAGGGAAAACACCGGTGTTGGATATTGGGGCATTGGAGAAAATCAAATCGGGTGATATTCAAGTTGTTCCTGGAATCAAGCGGTTCTCACGTGGACGAGTTGAGCTCGTTAATGGTGAGAAACTCGACGTTGACTCAGTTGTTTTAGCCACTGGGTACCGTAGTAATGTTCCCGCTTGGCTTCAGGTGAGAAAATTGTTTGACTCATATATACATGTTGGTAAAATTTAGATTTTAGTCCCTTCATTTTGTTTAAATTTAAATTTTACTTCTTATATTTTAGCCAATTTATCACTTTACCATAATATCAAACTAACTATTCTTATAATTCAATTTCGACATAACATTAGAGGGACTAAAATATAAATTTTGACCCTATTATCTCAAACCACAAACATTTATTAATGTTGTTTTTATTATGAAAAAAACAGGAAGGTGAATTTTTCTCCAAGAATGGATTCCCCAAGGCACCATTCCCAAATGGATGGAAAGGGAAAGGTGGACTGTATGCAGTTGGGTTCACTAGAAGAGGCCTATCTGGTGCTTCCTCAGATGCCATTAACATTGCTCAAGATATTGGCAAAGCTTGGAAACAAGAAAATAAGCAGCCCAAAAAGAGGACCATTGCTTGCCATAGGCGATGCATTTCACTTTCACAGTTCTAAATTTCTTTTATATATATATATATATCAGCAGTAGCATGGGCACATTACTTTACCTTTGTTCTTTTGTTTATTTTTTTCATGGTGTAAAAAGAAAAAAAAAAAAGGTAGTAGTAAAATAGCACCCACGGCAAAGAAATTATAGTCAATGCTGTTGATGGTGAATACCTTGATTATGATCAACATGGAGTCCTCTCTCCAAAAGCCCAAGTTGATTTTTTATTTCTTTGGGCATTTTGTATTATGAGACGATGAGGCTTTTTCTCTTTTCTTTTCATATACAGTATTTGTACTTTGTATTATTATTGTTCAATAAAAATTATAGTTAAAATATATTTTAGTTCTTGTATTTTATTTTTTTACATTTGGAATGTAATTTTTCTATTATTATTTTTAAGAAATTTAGGCCTTCTTTGATTAAATGTTTAAAAAATCAATTTTTTAAATATGTTTAATAATTCATAATGAAAATTACTATATAATTTTTTTTAACAAAAAAGTATAGAAAATGATAGAAAATGATAGAAAATGATAGATAGATAGATAGAAACCTACTTATCACTTAATTTTTTTCAACAAATTTCTTTTAAGATTATATTATCTTTTATCAAATAATATAATTATACTCGATATTTAATTTTAAGTAATATACTAAATGGATTTTATAACTTAAATTCAATGGTTATTTTGTCGGTACTTAATTTTAAGCATTACCTCTCTATTTTTCAACACTTAATTTTTTAATTTATCAAACATAGCTTTAGTCTCTTTACTTTTCAGATTTAAAAATGCAAGTTCAATTGTTGACATAAAAAAAAATTTCTGTTAAATTTAGGTTCATTACAACGTTATATTTTTTGTTACATATCTAGTAAATTGAATAGAAAAATTTTAACGATATTAACAATTAAACTTAAATTTTGAAATATGAAAAATAAAAAAAAATTAAAAATAAAACTACAGATGAGAGAGAGAATATTTTACCCTTCCCTTTCTTTGTTTTTTGCTGATTAGTTTTGAAAGATTTTTATCATTTCACAATAAGTTGCAAAGCACAAATATTAATGGCTATTAAGTCCATTTTTATTTTTATTTTCTAGAAAGAAACATAGGCCAAAACCCATACAATAAAATATGTTAATTATTAATTAATTCCTCAAGAAAACTCTGAATGAGAATTCTCTTCTAATAAGGTATTGATTTCATGCGGTGGTTCTTCAAGAATTGCGAGATGTCTAATATCATTATTTATCATCTTTGCTAAATGATCTGTCACTTTATTAAATGATCTTCGAATACTTCTGAATTTACTCTTCAATTTTTGAGACGTAAGTCCCGAATCAACTGAATTTTAACTATATTGTTCACCGATGCAAGGCTCGTTTGAAGAGTTTCAATAAACAAAACATTGTGAATTTCCAATTCCACTTCCTTAAACCCTTTATTCCAAGAAAGTTGCAATCCTTCCGAGTCCATTTTCGTTATTGATTCTCTTTGGTTTTTCGTATTTAATTGATCAGGTCTTGGGTTTGGACTTTTGAACGATCTCTCTTTGGAATGTACATATATATATATATATATATGCAAATATGCTTACAAGTAATCAAAGGTGAAAGCCCAATTGATTCAATGTTTAAGATCTGCAAGTTGTCCATTAGGGTCTTATTTTTAGATGGGTAGAAACCCATCTTCATGATGTACCATGGAACAAGCACCTTTCTCATCTTTGGTGATAGATAGAGGGGACACCAAAAAAATTTTAGGTATCAAAATTAAATTATAATTTTTTAAATCAAAGTATAATTTTATTTTATTTTATATTAATTTATAATTTTTTAAATCAACTTGGATATGAGATATGTTCTACTTGTCGATGGGTAATACTCTGTTGTGCTGGTCGTTGAATCGTCGCTTAAAGCTGGCCGATTGGACTTTTAAAATAAAAAGACTTCACAGTCTAGTAACTTAAATGACAACATTTAAATAGTTCAATGACTATTTTGTAACTTTTTAAAGTTGAGTAACCAAAATATAAACTTACTAATAATTTAGTGATCTTAAGTGTAGTTTACCTTTAATTAATAGTGATAAATAATTCATTTTGGATCATATGGGGCCATTATAAGTTTTTGTCTCACATTGTACCATTAGCTCCTAAGAGCTCTTTTCCCTTCATTCTCATGTTAATAACATTTAATTTTTAAAATTTTGATAATGTTGTTTTATAAATGTTGTTGATACCGGGTATCAACAAGGAATGAGACAATGAGAAATAGGTGATGGTGTAAGGAATGTCAGTTCACCTAAATAGACGGAGAGCTGGAGAAAATAAAGGATGAGGTAGGAGAGTATGTTAGTACAGGAGGTTGGCGAGCAGTATAGTGCTCAAGGTTGCTAAAAGGACAAAAGATCCATTCTCCATTACAACAGCGGAATGTATTTATAAAAGGTCTTGAGGCTGGTGATACCACGTCACCGACAGTATAGTTGATGGTCCTCTTGTGTGGTTGATCAGGGGGCAGGTTGGTTGTCCTCGTGCATTGTACTGCTCTGACATTCCTTGGCGTAAAGTAGTACGAGTTTATTATGCATGTGCCTTTGGTGTTCCCCTCTAGGAAGTGAGTGCATTCCCACTAAAAACTGATGATCAGGAACACAGGGTACCCGAGCGGCTAGTCACTTAGCAGTGAAGGGTTGTCCAGGCACTCTTCAGGTGGATAATGCACCAAGTGTTGTAAAGGAAAAAGTCAATTGAGAGTTGTCTATGAGTGCCTCTCAAATGTTCTCTCACAGTGCCACATGTCCTCAGCGGGTAATGGTATAACAAATTTATACAAATATTTTAATTTATTAATTATTTAAAATTATTTATTATATTAAATTATAAATATAATTCAAATGAATTAGATAGTAATTAAGTTATTTATTTTTATATGAGATGTAAAAGAAATAGGCTAAAGAAAGTCTTGAACATTCCAAGCCCAATTAAAGGAGCCCATGAAATAAAACATACCCATGTGCTGTGACCCGTTTAGGCTGGGCAAATACTTCGATAGCTCATGACAATCAGCCTAACCTAAATTCGTTTTAAATAATAAAAAATATTTTTAAATCTAAATTTAAAAACATTAATATAAAACAGTTCCGTTCTTGACATTTTTTAAGTCATAGGGAAACAATAAATTGAGATCCTTTAAAAAAATTATAAAATGTATTCACAAAATTTTTTTTGGGTTAATACATATATTAAAAAAAATTGGGCCCTTTCCAGCCCTAGGCCCTGGACGGCCGCACTTTCAGACTACCCCCAAGACCGGGTCTGATATAAAACATATTTTAATATTCAAGTAACATTTGAACTCTAAAACGGCTGAGTGGCTATAGATTGAAAACGAGTCTACCTTGAAAAAAAATCATTTTGTAACTAATCTATGACAACCTTTACTCAATCCAACAAATAGACAACTTCAAATGGAAAAATGTTTTCGCATTATAATCATATACTTCAGTATACATAAAATGGTTTAGTTTTGCCGATTGAGTTTTAGTTCGGTTGGTATCGGTATTGTTGTCAATGCAAGAGGATGTGGGATTGAGTGTGTTGAAACGTCTTATCCTCCTATTTAAAGCTTAGGAAGAGACTATGAGTAATTTTAGACATTATTATATAAAAAATATGATTTAATTTTAAGAGGTTAATTTCAAGTCTATAAAATATTATTTATCATTTAAAATATATTGGGACTTGGGATATATAATTATAATAAATTTAGGGAATAATATAGGTACAGGCTAACAAAATATTTAAAGGAAAGAGCCATTTATCAATGGTATTATTATTAACAAAGGCACCTGGCAGTGACAGCCGTCTCTTCCATGATTTTTTAGATAACCTTATTATATATAAATAAATAATATTATATATCTGACCAATAATATTATATCATATCAGTTTTTTTTATTAGCACGAATTTCACAATTTTTTACCCTTAATAAACCTAAAATTAGGGTTTATATCTATGGATGACCCAATCTCAAATTCAATTCACCTGATTTTTTTAATTTTTAATAAGCATAATTACTTGGTTTGATCTAATTATGAACATGAAAAAATCATTTAAATCTTTAATTCAACTAAATATTTCAATTTTTTATTAGACCTATTGCAAAATATGTAATGCTAAGAACATTTCAAAACTTTAAAAAAATCATAAATAAAACAATTAAAGAGTAAGTAAGACAATTACACTCTCTATTCGAGTTTTACTTGAAAAAAGCAAAAAAAAAAGTATTTTTCGAATTATATCAGCCAGTAAGCAAACAACGAATCTATGGGTATTTGAACTCGAATATCCAAGAAAAATCAGAATATTTGATGGAAGAACAGGAGCCTCTTTGAGCAACTTGTTATAATAAGAAAACCCTATATCTTGAAATTAATTCATCAAGTTGATAAAATACATAAACGCTCCAATGGACATTATGCAATTGCTACACAACAACCACTTAGAGGAAGGTCCAAGCAAGGAGGACAAAGGGTAGGAGAAATGGAAGTTTAGGCTCTAGAGAGATTTGGCGTTGCTCATATTTTACAAGAAATGCTTACTTAAGAGTTTAATCTAATTTTTTATTGTAACTGTATTTTTTTAAGGTTAAATTTTGCTATTAGTCTATGTGTTCTGCAAAATTTACGAATTTAGTCTCTATACTTTAATTTGATCAATTTTAGTCTCTGACCCATTTTGAATTGGTCATTTTTAGTCCTTATATTTTTCAAAATTTAAAATTTTAATCACGTCTCAAACAGTAGTAATTATATTCGTTTGGTTAAATTCAATTACTAATCACGTACAATGCGTATAGTTGTAGATTTAATACATATTCTCCAACTAGATCGTTCTAAGTTCATATACTTTTCAATTTTTGAAATTTCAGCCTTGACCCAAATGACAATTGTTAATCCATTAACTGAACTTTTAATGAGAAATATGGGGAAATAACAAGCAGATATGATATTACACATATGATAATATGTTTGGCACATTATATTTTGGAAATAACATAACTTAATAAATTTAACAATTATAGTTTGATGAGAATTTAGTAAGGTACAAAGACTAATAACAGGATTAAACTCTCTTTTTTTTCAAATTACTATTTTACTCCGAAAAATGTATATTGAAATGAGTTGAGGAGTTTAAGTATATAATTTGTCTAAACGAGTTTAATTGATCCAATCTCGAATGTTTAATTTTATTTCGAGTTAAAGTTTATCTTAAAAATAATATTTGATCTAGTTCAAATTAAGCTTTGCTTAATGAATTTCGAATCAAACTTGAGCTTCAACTCTTATTTGATTAAGCTTGACTCGACTCAATTACAACCTTTGTCTAAACACACATACATGGAGGTCTAAATGATAGATTTTCTCAATTGTTTTGAACATAGTGGTCCCACAAATAAGCCACGTCACTGATCCCCAAGTTGTATTTACCCGCCGGCGTCCTTTGTCGAGCATTAAGCCGTCATTCACTTTGTTTACATTTACCTTAACGAATATTCCCGTTTTAACTTTTAAGTTTAAAACTTTAATTTAAACCGTTGTCATGTAATGAATAAAGCTTTGTCCCGTGAAATTTTTTGGGTGTTCCAATGGGACCATCCGTAGTTTAGTTTTTACCCCGCTTCAGGTTATTCGGGATTAATAACATATTTTATTGATTTTAAAATATATTTTAAAAGTATACTTTAATATAAAAGTGTCAAGTTTGATTCGAAATTTGAAACTCAATATTTAAAAATATATTTTTAAATTTGAGTTCAGGTCGATAATTAAAGTTAGGGTTAATAATATATATTAAGAGTAATGTAGTCTAATAATATAAAATATAAAAATTTCGATAAGGATTGCGAGCCGTTCAAGTCAAGTATTATTAAGCTCGAAATTGACTTGACCAATAGCTCAAGCTACTTGAGTTAGGTTCAATAATTACTGAATCGAGTTCAAATATTTTTCTAGTTAAACTCAAATAGCTTACCCGCACCAATGTCTCATTTACTTCCAACTTTAATGTTATAAAAATCATACTAGTGGTCGAACTAATTTTTATTTAACCAGTTTTGAATCATCCCTTTAATAATACTTAAATAAAAATAAAATAATATTTTAAAAAAATCAAAAATCGGTTCAACCAGTTAATTTACCGGTTAATCTCAAAATTATATATGAACTATGGTTTAATGTGTAGTTGTATACATAAAATTTTGATTCGATCCAATTCTTATAAATTATTAACACTATTATTGATATAACATCATTTTATGTTTATATATTGCATACATAAATAATTATATTTATCCAAGATAAAAATAAATCGATGTATTTATTTCTTTAAATGTGCATAATTAAACCAAAATTGAAATTTCAAGGATATATTTGAACCACAAATAGAGTTTTATGTGTATAATTATACCAATTTAAAGTTCATATATACAATTACACATTAAATAGAGGAATACATGCATGGTATTTGTAGGGTCAAGTTTCTCTCCGTGATAAATGGAAATGGATTTGACTTTTTTCTAAGCCTTTAATCATGTTTGAATAGTGATGTGATTTAAAGAATATCATGAACTAGCGTGGCTAATATAAAAGTTAAATCATTTTGAATTTATTTTGTATTTTATATAAAAATATTTTAATTATAATATTTATTACTTTTTAAATATATTATAATTTGGAGGGAACGTAATTACATCAACAAAGTTTAAATCCGATCATTGTTCCTTTACACTACTAATTTGTTATTTTTTAAATTAATGACTTGATACTCGACTAACTCGTAACAATATAGAACTTAAATATAGTGTGAAGGGTTAATAATTTTTTGGGCCTTTAGACTCGGCAACTAGGTTCAGTTTGATATTTATATTATTTTTGCTCACTTTGACACTTGAACTTCACAATTATGTCTATTTTTTGTTCCTAAATTTAAAAAATATAAAAGTTTGATAGTGTGGCGCTCTAGAATTATGCACGTCGTCACTTGAACATTAAAAATTTTATATAAATTTTCAGGTGATGATATGGTACAATCTCAGAGTGTTATATACTCAGTGTTTTAATAACTGAATCAGTGGTTGAATAGTTCAGACCATTGGTTCTCAATTCAACTAATTCAATCATTAGACCAACATTAATTAAATAAATAATCATAAAAATCTAAAAAAAATTATTAAACCGATTTAAACCTGCTCAACTGTCAATTTTTGTCCTGAATTCGATTTTTACTAATTTCAAATATTCTCCGAGTCAATCGGTTCAACTCCTTTGTTTAGACCATTATATCAATCAGTCCTACATCCAATCCAATTTTGTTCCAATAATACTAGTCACGTCATCAAATATTGACAGTATCCAAATTCACAGGCAAAAATGGGTATAGTTGTCAAGTTCAATGACAAAATGGACAAAAAATAAATACATATACTTAAATGGATCTAATTACTAAATCGAAGGGCTAAAAATTATATTATCCCTAAATGAAAAAGCTGGGGAATAAAAGGCTGGGTATGTGGATGCGTGTGAAACATAGTGCATAAAATCTTATTATTGTGTGGATTTGGTAGGTGGCGTAGGCCAAAATTTCCTCCTCAAATGCCAAAAAGAAAATCGTCATTTAAGAAACAACATGGATGGATCAATCAATCATTTTCACCTAAAGCAATTTAATAATTAAACAAAATTGCAAGGTCAGTATACCAATGCTACAATTTAGCTATCTTTCTTTTGTATTTAGATTTTTTCCCCTCATTTTTATTATGGCAAATGGCTTATTGACAGAAAATATTCCTGAAAATAAGGAACCTTTAATTGAAATTCTAACAAAATTCCCATTTTAGTCAGAACAAACAAAGATTTATGTATAAGCAAAGTTTTGTTTTTTACTCAAATTTAGCTGATAATTAAATTTGGGAATAATTAAAAGTAATTATTATACTTAAGGTTATTAAATTATTTGTAAGTTTACATTTTAGTCATTTAACTTTAAACAATTATAAAATTATCACTGAATTGTTTGAAAGTTTTCATTTAAGACACTAAATTATTCGAGAGTTTTTATTTAAATTACTGGGTTATTAAGTTTTTTTTTTCTTTAAGTATGACTAGCGAGTTTCAAGCGACGATTCGTATGATGGATTGGTATCTAGAACCTTAAATCCAAGTTGATCTGACGGTTACTGTCGGATATAAGAGAAGAAAACTGTTCAAATTTTGATTCGCAATACGTGACGTTCAAAGTTGTTTCATTAAAAAATGAGATGTAAAAGAGAAAGCGAATGATAGCTTTCTATTGGTGTAGGTTGTATGAATAAATAAGGTCATACAACAACGATCTTAACGTCTGGTGACTTAAATGAAAACTTTTGAATAGTTCAGTGACCATTTTGTAACTTTTTGAAATTGAATGACCAAAACATGAACTTACTAATTTACCCTTAATTTTTTTAATTTTTATTATTTTTAAGATAAAAATCACACTTTGCATGACAAACAATCTAATGATTTTTTTTTGTAATTATTATCCTGTTTTAATTATTTTAAAAATAAAAATTAGAAATTTTAAAATTGAATCCAAAATTTACTAACCTCTGTTATTTCTATGTTTTTTTTTACTAAAAATATGTTTATGATGAAGGAAAAAATGTTTGTGATATTTAATATCTAAAATTATTTATGATTTTTTTCTAACCTTCAAATAAGAAGATAAATACATTTTAATGTGTTCAAACCCGCATCTTCTTATACTAACAATAATACCAATAAAATTAAATGAAATAAATTAAAACAAATAAGATTTTAAGTGGAAAAAAAAGTGAGTTAGTAATAAAAATTAAACTTTAGGTGAACATTTTGGGAGTAAAATTTCCACCGTCAAAACCGCGTTTTGTTGAGCAGTGAGCCATTGACTATGGAAAGGATACAAAAAGCTTCTAAAATTTTAATGATAAATTTAGTTCCTAACGTTTGTATATCTTACTAAAATAGTTTTAATTGTATTTTTTAGCTATCAACCTTTGTTTTTTTTTTCAATATGCTTTTTCTAACAGATTTAAAAAAGTACCGTTAAAAAAGTTAACGGGAATGATGTGAAATTTCATATGTGGAATATTTCTAATGAGATAACCTAATAAGATAACTACATACAGAAAATAATAAAATAAATAATACATTAAGTTAAAAAATAACTCTTAATCTAAAGAAAATAAACGTATTTATCTATAAAAAAATTAACTCAGTAGAAAAACTTCTCAGTAAACAAACATATGAAAGATTGAAATCTTTTGAAAGAAAAGAAAATTTGAAACATTCAATTTATTCATTAAATTTGTTAGAAAAAGAAGATTGGAAAAAAAAAAGAGAATAAAAGTTGTAGGCCAAAAAAAGATTCAAAAATACAAGTAAAGTCATTTTGACAGAACATGTAAACATTAGTGGCCAAACTAATAATAATAATAATAATAATAATATAATCTTTGCCCCTAAATTTGTTAGCTAGATTTATTTTGGTATTTGTATTTTTTATTTATTTATTGTGACATTTAAATTTGACAATTAAATCCATTTTTAGTCCTTGAACTTGAAAAATATAAAAGTTTAATGATGTGACATATTTAGATTATGCCATATCATCACTTGAAAATTAAAAAATATATATGAATTTTCAGGTGGTGATGTAGTATAATCTCAGAGTATCACATCTAGTGTTTTAATAATTAGAACAATGGTTGAACAGGTTAGACCATCGGTTCCCAATTCAACCATATCAATCGGTTTTACCCTCAAACTAGTAATAATTAATTAATTAAAAATTCATAAAAATTATTAAATCTATTTAACCTATTCAACTATCGATTTTTGTCTCGATTTTTTATTTTTATCAATCTTGGGTCAATCAATTCAACCCGTTTATTCGGGCTATTATATTAATTAGTTCTCAGTCCGTTTGATCTGACTATGTTCCAATAACACTGATCATATCCTCAAATCTTGATTCAAGTTCAAGGACTAAAATGGATCTAATGACCAATTTCAAAAATCAACAAAATGAATCTAATTATCAAATTCAAAAACTAAAATAAAAGTTATTATTAAATTAGCACTAAATAATAATTTTTTTAGTTTCATTAAAAAAATTAAAATAAAATCAAAATCTGATTGTCGGTTATAATATAAGTTTTATGAATAAACAAATAAATAATTTTTCTGGTGTTAAGCTTTTTGAACATTTATTATTTTCCCTACCTTTTAAAAAGAAAAGAAAAAAAACCAGTGGACAACCCTGCCTCAAAAAATTTCATTTAAATCTTTTATAATGTATAAAATTTTAAATTTGTAACGGTAAATTATATTTTGACTAAATTTAATTTTTTAAAAATTATAAAGATATAAAATATTAAAATGATAAAATTATAATAAAAATATATAATTTAATTCTGGCCCTCAAAAAAAAAATTCTAACTTCGCTACTAAAAACAACAAACAGGCCATTTTTAAAAAATCTAGCAACTATTAATTTTTTTCATCTCTTAAATTACGATATCAAGGAATAAAAATTTTCAAACTCATTAAATTAAATTCCAACTGTTTCATTTAATAAAAAATTTACCTTAAATAAAAATTAACTAATATATTAAAAAAACTGTACTTGCTAAATTAATTTTGCATTTTAGAGCTTATTATTTAATTTTTTTAAAAAAATTATATTATTCTCTTCCTCACGAGAAATAAAAAATTAATATAACTATAATTTATTAAAAATAATTTAGAAGAAAATAATTTTAAAATAATAAATAATACAAAACAATGCAGATATAATAAAGGTAAAATGCATTCGTTAATGATAAAATAGGGGCTAAATTCGAAATACAAAAAAAACGGACGACGTAAATGAAATTTCGTTAAAAATCATTATCCTCATCATTATTAACTTTTTGGGACTTAAAAGGTAAAATAGGAACAACAATTATTATTCCATTTTTGATTACCCCACGCTCCCAGCTTATGACAACGATTTGATTGTGTTGGCTTTATTTTGTATTTAATTAATATTTCATTTCGTCTTTATTTTCAAAAAAATAATTTAAAGACATTTTAATTTCAAATTTTGAGAATTTAGTTATTTCATTTTAATTTGTTAGAATTTGATCCTTATATTTTACGAAAATTGATGAATTAGTTCAATTATTGATAGACACTTGAACTGTTTATTTTTTTTGTTGGTTTGTTACGTATAAATGGTTGAATTATTAATTTTCAAGTCAACGACATAATTTAATGGTGTTACTAAATTAGATTAATTTCTCTTCTTTTTTGTGAAGTAATTAAAGTAGGTGTTTTTTTTTATTTTTTTTGTAAAATAAAAGGATGAAATTTATAATTAAACCAAATTTAAATTTCATTTAAAATATCGATTTTACTAGTAAATTGATCCTAAATTATAGCTCAATTTTAAAAGTGATACCTAAATTATTAATTTTATCTTAATTTATCCTAGAAAATGATATCACTCCGTAAGAACTTGACACATGGCATGTTATTATTGAACACTATGTATTTTTCTTAGTCAAATGAAAGAAAATCGATAATTTAAATATGACTTGTGGTAAAAAATTTAAAAATAAGTGTATAATTAAAATACCAATTTACAAATAAAGTGAAAAAAGACATATATCCAAGATCGTGCAGGTAAATACATGTTTACAGTTTGATTAGATTGCTCTAAATATATTCAATGTCAAATTTAAAATATATTTAATTTCTAAATTGATAACTAGATAGATAGAATAACATAATCGATACAATTATAATACCCATACGAGAGCTCAATTTCGAAATTTAAAGATCAAATTACAATTTAAGCAATAGTTTGAGGACTTGTAGTGAAAATAATCCTACTTTAACTGACTAACTAACCTCCAGTTTTTCGCTACCCTCTCTCTCCAGCTCTGCTTGGTTCTCGCTTCCGTGATCGAAAGTCCGAAACACATAAATTAATCAGAATTAAATAATATATTTGGAGTCCGACACCAAAAAGTCCTCCATAGCCAAAAAAGCTTAAAGCCAAAACGCCAAAAAGCCACAACTAAACACCAAAAATTCCCTCTCTCTCTCTCGTCTAATCTTCTCGCCCGCAAAGGTTTCCTTTTCAGACAAGTACTTTACGGAATCGGCGCCACCAATCACCGTCGTTATCGTCGGATTCTGGCGAATCTCCGGCCACATTTCACCTGATGCGAGATTCTCATCACCAAGGTCACTCTCTTTCTTTCATTCTTTAAATTGATGTGTGTGCCTCTCACCTGAACAGTAAACGACTGGTTTTCTATGCGGCGGAGTTTCTAGGGAGAGCTGTGAAGCAGTTTTTTTAGTTTCGTTGCTTTCTGGTGTTCTTCTTCCGATCTCATTTTTCTTCGAAGATTTTTATTCTTTTTTCAAAGAAATGTAACTGCTAGATTAAATTTAATTTGTTTTTCTCTAGATTTGCTCTTTTTTTTTCCATATTAAAGTCCGCAGTAAATTCAGTGTTTTAGAAGCTGATTATTATTTATTGAAAACGTAGATTCTTACTTAGTGATTCGACATATTCTAGTTTTTGAATCTGAAAGTTCGTTCTATTTACTTAATTTAGTATGGCATTTTTTCTTTTTTGTCGTCATTTTTTGTTTTATTTTTTTTCTCATTTTCCAATGAATGCAGTTATTTTTTTCTTTTTGTTCAATGAATGCAGTTGATTTCTTTCTTTGATCAGTGTCAAGATGGAGTAGAAATTTGATTTTTAAAAACAAATACTACTTTGCAGTTTTGTTCAGAGCTAATAGCGACGTGTGATGTGATGCAACATTTTATTTGAGAAAAAGAGAATATTATCTGAAATTTTCTCTCTTCAAGAATATTAGACTTGTCTTTTTCAGAGTCTCTCATATTTATCATTTATCCCTTCAAAATCAAGCTCCTTTTTTCTTCTTTGCTTTGAAGTCTCCTTGTCTCTGGTCTCTCTCTCTCTCTTTTCCAAGAGAACTTGATTGGTAAAGAAAATTACAGGTTTGAATTGCAAGGAGTGTTGCATTTTGAGTTGGTTAGAACTTAGGATGGGATTTGTTGTTTGAATTTGTATTTTTCCTTTGAAGTTTATTCTGTTAAGTGCACTCTCATTAAACTAATTTGTAGATTGGATTTGGTATTTTGCCTTTTCCTCTGTTGAATTTACCGTTCTTTATGTATTTTTAAGGGGAAAATCTTTAGAAATTGATTTGGGATTTTACATGTGATGTTAACAGGTGTAGAAATGAATGGGTTTGAGAGCAGGAGAGGTCAGAATATTGAGAAATTTCCAGGATGCTTAGGCAGGATGGTAAACCTGTTTGATTTGAACACAAATGTTCCTGGAAACCGCCTGCTTACTGACAAGCAGCATGATGGTGATCTCCTTTTCATGAAAAATCTAGTTTTGTTTTTCATCTACATTGAAGTTTGATTTGTTTTCTAAATATTGGGATAATTTGGAGAGAGTTGTTTTCACTTGTGTTGATAAGATTAATTATGGCATGGTTTCCTTGATCGGCACTTGTTTCTGTATTTCTTTCTCCAATCCCCCTTTACTAATTGAAGGATATTGAGAACTCTGTAAATTGATACTTGGGAAAGGGTACTACTGCATATATACCTTTACATTTTCTTGCAACATTTTGGCAGCTTTTTAAAGTGCTTTAAGATTATGAAATTTTATTCTGATCCTGGAGGCTTGTTGTTTTAGTTCATGTTGATTACTACTGGTGCTTGCCTTTTCTTTGTCTTTCTATGTTTATGGTGTTAGCTCATATTTCCCCTTAAAATACCTTTCGTATCCAATTTTATACATGAACCTGTGTTGCTTATCGTTGGATATTTATGATTCAGTTATTTCTTGCTATTGTTGATATTGTGCTGTTTGATGGGCAGGTTCTTCACTCTCAAGGAGTCAATCTGACGTGGCAAGGACATTGAGACCCACCTTTGGAGATCAGAATCATCAGATAGAGGATAAAGTGGTAAAAACTGGGCTTAAAGTCTCTGCGATAGCAATTATTATAGACAAGTTGAAATCAAATTCTGAGCAGAACTCATCCCTATTTCTTCCACTTGAATTGTGCTTAAACATCCTTGTGTTTTGATCTGTGTTGCAATTTTTGGTGCCTGCAGATTATATCTGAGCTAAGGAGAGCTTTTTCGAACAAGAAAGGTAATAAAACACCCATAAAGATGCTCATGGCCCAGGAAATGTCTAAAGAAATGGCATCTAGGCATAACCCACCCAATGTGGTTGCCAAACTGATGGGACTTGATGCACTACCAAGGCAGCAGCATAATTTATCTGCACAAAGATGCCATTCTAAAGGTTCTTCTCGGCAATCTTCAAGTCATTCTCATATACTGGCGGAAGGCTGGGAGCAAGATCAGGGCTTTGCAGACAAGGAAATGCTATCCGAAGTAAACCCCTGTCAAGAGCTGGACAAATACAAAGATGTTTATGAAATCTGGCAACAGTCCCCAAGGGCAACTTATTCAAGAGATAGCTCTCGACAAAAAGGGAGGTATAAGGATAATGTGAATGAGAAAAAAATGGCTCTAGTTCGTCAGAAGTTTATGGAAGCAAAACACCTGGTGACAGATGAAAAGCTTCGCCAAACCAAGGAATTTCAAGATGCACTAGAAGTTTTGAGTTCCAATAGAGAGTTATTCCTCAAGTTTCTGGAAGAGCCAAATTCTAATTTCTCTCAGCATCTCTATGATTTCCAGTCTTTACCTCAACCTCCTGAGAAAAAGCGTATCACGGTTCTTAAACCTAAGATGGTTGACAAAGAAAAATTTACTGGAATAGGGAGCGGTGATAAACAGACAAAGAAACCATCTCGGATGCATCACGTAACCGAGTATGATAGAAATAACAGGGCATGTTATCCTCCTCTCCCCAGTCCGAAAGTTGACGAGTATCCTCCTCAACCAACTAGAATAGTGGTCTTGAAGCCCAGCCCTGGGAAGTCTCAGGACATTAAGACTGTGGCATCTCCATCCCCCTCATCACCTAGGATATTACATGGTGAGGATTTTTGTGATGAACCTGAAGATGATGGTGCACGAGAACCAAGAGAAGTGGCAAAAGAAATCACTACGCAGATGCATGAAAATACGATGGGTCACAGAAGGGACGAAACATTACTTTCTTCTGTTTTCTCCAATGGTTACATTGGTGATGATAGTTCGCTTAATAGATCTGAAAATGAGTATGCTGTGGAAAACCTCAGTGATTCAGAAGTTGTGTCCCCAACTTCTAGACATTCATGGGATTACATCAATAGGTTTGGTAGCCCTTATTCTTGCTCTTCCTTCAGTCACGCATCATGTTCTCCTGAGTCCTCGGTTTGCCGGGAAGCAAAGAAGCGGCTTTCAGAAAGATGGGCCATGACCATGATGGCATCAAATGGGAATTCTCAAGAACAAAGGCATGTGAGGAGAAGCTCAAGCACATTGGGTGAGATGCTTGCTCTTTCTGATACGAAGAAGTTGGTAAGATCTGAAGAAGAGGGAAGTACTAAGGACCAAGAGCCTAGGGGATCAACTTCCTGCACGGCTAGTAATCCGAATAAAGAAGAAAATACAAGCGATTCTCCCAAAGATCTTCTCAGGTCAAAATCTGTTCCTGTGTCTTCCACTGTATACAGTGCAAGGCATAGTGTTGAATTATCAGATCCTGAATCTAGCAAAGAACAAATTTCTAAGGAACTTACAAAGGCAAAGAGCATGAAATCATCTTTAAAGGGGAAAGTTTCAAGTTTCTTTTTCTCAAAGAATAAGAAAACGAATATAGAAAAATGTACTGGATCTCAATCTACAGATGAATCGCCATCTACAACTCCTGGAAGACTCGGGTCACCTATAAGTCATCCTCTAAAGATTAGCAATGATGCATCTCAGAGCTTTAATGACAGTTGCAACCAAGTGTGTTTATCTCCAGTTCTAGATGGATCAGTAAGTAAAAGTACATTACCAGATTTGACTGGCACAGGACAGAAACAAGGCACAAATGCTGTGGAGGTACTTCTAACTTCCTCACGTTCTTGGTCATGCATATCTTTATTGAATGTTTACATCTTGTTTAGATAATGAAATAATATCTTCATCGGCTTGAACAAAAACAAAAGGAAAAATCTCCGCCTTTTATGATTGAAATAACTAATTGTTATATTTTCCATTCTGTGGATTGAACTTGTTAATCACTTAATAATACTGTGCTTACCTCATGTAGGGAGGGTTGGCTGTAGCAAAACCTTCAATGCTTGTCCATATAAGTGAGAATCAGGACCAGCCAAGCCCTATCTCAGTTTTAGAACCTCCATTTTACGAGGATGAGAACACAAATCCAGAGTCCTCGTGCAGTAGCAAACCAGTGCACCGAGGTAAATTTCACTTAATAAATTGGGAACTTTGTTATTTGTCTGATTTTATTTCTCCTCATATACCGTCCCATTTATTAATACTGGACCAGGGGTGCCACCTAAGTCTAACTTGATTGACAAGTCACCTCCTATAGGATCGATTGCACGCACCCTGTCGTGGGATGATTTCTGTTCAGATACAGCCACATTAAATTCATCAAAACCCTCTAAGGTGTCCCCAGGTGCCAAGGAAGAAGAACATGATTGGGTTTTATCGGTCCAAACACTGTTATCATCTGCTGGTCTCAATGACAAGGAGTATTTTGAGTCATTTATTGATGGATGGCATTCACCTGAAAGTCCATTGGACCCGTCCTTGAGAGACAAATATGCCAACTTGAACGACAAGGAACCTCTACATGAGGCTAAGCGACGACAATGGAGATCAAACAAGAAGCTCGTATTCGACAGTGTGAATGCAGCCATAGTGGAAGTCACAGGTTATGGATCAAACAATCGCATGAACGAGATGTCATTGCGCAGGTCCCATATCAGGGACATGGAGAGTGCATCGCCCACATTGGTTGACCATGTGTGTGCCCAAATTAAGGAATGGGTTTCCGGCGACAGTAATCATGTGGTGGACAATGATGATGACTGGGACACTGACAGCCTGGTGGTGGAGAAGGCAGTGCGAAAAGAAGTGGGTAAAGGATGGGTTGATCAAACAAAAACGGAAACAGATAATTTAGGAAATGAGATAGAAGGGAAGTTGCTACAAGAGCTCGTGGAAGAGGCCGTGGTCGATTTAACCGGTACAATGTTCTAACCGAGCTCTTATTTTTGTATTTCTCCCCGTCCTTTATTTATTACAACTTCATATATTATCTGTGAATTTATGCATTTGATTCTCAAGAATGAATTGGTTCGCAAATGTTTGGTATATATAATTTTGAGCATCTTATTCTGTCCCCTCACCAACTGACCCTTGTATTTTCCATTATTATCTGGTGTTTAGAAAATAAGTTTGGGAAATTTTCTACCACTTCACAAGTAGTGTTAGGGGTTGACAAGTATAAAATATTTAAAAAATAAATATTTTAAAGAAAAATACATATCAATTTTTCAAAGCTACTTATAGAATGGTAGTGTGTCAAAAGTGGTGGTTAAGGTTTTTCAAAAACTAAATTTGCATTGACAAGTTTTTAGGTCAAAAGTGAATTCTAATTTGGAGGAAATGGTGAAAATGTAACTGTTATAACGAAGTAGTCTATCTGTTGTGGTTAGAACAATTATTAAAGCAAAGATTAAGAGTGGGTTGGATCAGATTTTTTTGGATATTTAAAAAAAAAAAGAGGAAGAATTTATCTATTAATTGTGGTAACTTGAAGATTTCTTTTAAAAGAAAAAGGAAACCCTCATAGGGAGTGGGGGAATGCAGGTTGACAGTAACTAAAAAGCTTATCTCCTGAGATTTTTGGTGGAACTTCTTCACGTGTAAATTTTGTAATACAAGCAGCCAAAACCATTGGCTCTTTTGGTTGGTTTGCCTAATTCTATTTCTGACTGCCAAAATGCATGTTGTGAAATGTTGTCATCTTTCAACCCATAAATAAATATTTTAATATTTATAAGTTAACATCAGTCTCGATTATAATGTAAACTTTGGTTATAAAAAGAACATTAAAAAATGAATTAGTCAATACCTTCTGCAAATTGCTCAACGATAGGGACAAACCATAAGACAAGGAGGACCAGACCTTGTATAAATACAAGCACAAGTTATATAGAGAGAGATAAGAGGGGAGATATCGAATATCTTTGTATAATTATATTTTAATAATTTAATCGTTGAATTTATCATACATGTAAATTTTTTAATTGATCCGATATTTATCATTTCAATCTAAAATAGTATATATATATTAATATTTATGAAATGGTTAAATTTTTTTACATAAAAATAATTAGGAATTTTTAATTTACGTCAATTTGACATACATAATCTATATGAATGGAATATGAAATATGACAATTAGATTGTTAAAATATTAATCGTATAAAAATATACAAAAAGGTACAAAACTTACAACGGTATAAATAGATCTCCGTACACACATATCTATATATATATATGTTTTTTTTTATGCTTGTGTGGAGTAAGAGAAGAATCCTCTTACATCGATGTAAAATTTGATATTTTAACAATTCAACTATTTTTTTAATATTTTGTCCATATAGATCATACATGTCATATTTAAGTCTCATAGTCACGATTAATGGACTACAAAATATTCCCTCATCAAAAAAAAATGAATGATACATTTAATTTGTTGAATGTGACATTACAACCGTAATCTCCCATTTTGTTGTTTGAATTCTCAACACTCCAACCGACCACCTTATAATTTTAGATTCCCAAGTAATATCAAGATGTTAAAATATAATGTGTAATTTCAATCCACACATCCCTTAGGATACCTTAGTTAATGACTGTAATATTAATTTTTGAATAAATTTACCATTTATTTTTATTATCGTATTCAGTTTCGTTCTTTTTGTTTCCCAAATAAAATTTTAGTCTCAAAAGAATGAATAATAGATACCATACCTTAACATTATAATTATGATATTTACTCCAAATAGTTATTTATTAGTATATTAATTATAATTTATAAATTTATTTTACCCATTATATATTTACTTATTAATATATAAATTGTAATTCTATGAAAATTAATTAAAAATATTAAAACAACTAAACTTGTTAAAAAAAATTATAACAAAAATAATTTAGTAGAATAAGAATCTAGTATAAATCAATCATTAAACAGGATAACAAATTTATCTCTACATAACCATCTAATTAGCAAAAATAAATCAGGATAAGAATTCACACATTTAATAAGATGACTCGACCCTAGGATCAGTTTTTTAATCGTCAAAAGCAAAAAAAATAAAATAAAATATTTGGCTTGAAATAATCTACATCTAAAATATACGATTGGAACAATAGGTTGATGAAAAGGGGAAAATAAGGGACATAAATCAACTGCATTATATATTTATAGGTTCAGAAAATAGTACATTCACTCTCACATTCAATTACAAAGCAATCCAGCTAAAACTGGGCTTAAAGACCTATATGCTATACACATCAAACGACTGTGATGCTATCCTATTTGATCAGTTTGAGACCCGACAATTTTCTACACAATATGATTACACATAAGCCAAAAAAAACAAGTCATGAACACAACACAGACATAAACATGTCAAAATCTATATACTACTTTAGAACACAAATCTGATGCGAAAAAGAAAATAATAAAATAGGTCGAACATACAGAAGATATCGTCACCTGAGAGATGGGAACGGTTGTCTTGATCATGCTCTACTTGGAATTCGTGCTAGATGCGTTCTGGTTTAGTAAATCATATTTATCAGCGCTGTTGTATCTATCACCACTGTTCATACCATACTGCAAAGACAAAAATTCAAGGGCATGATTTAGGAAGTAACAGCTAATGTTAAATGGCAGGTATTGTAGCTCAAAACATAATTCAGCACGAATGAAAATAATAGGTTAATCTTGTTTTGTTGAAACGAAATGGGTCGGAACAACAGAAATGTTCAGTATTCTAGTACGTGAATGTCTGTCTTTATGGTCTTAACAATTAAGAGTATACTAATTCTTGACAAAACTAGGCTCCCATTAGTTATATAAAGGGCGGAAATCAATGATAACTGTCACAACCGAAATAAAGGCAGAGTATCACATACAAGTATCGATGATAATGAATGAAAATCTAGAAAGGCTACAAAATGAATTTATTTAGTTGGTCATTTAGAGTCAGGATCTATCAATCAAATCCCCATAGTCAAAGCATATCTCAAAGATAATCAAGTCGACAGCTGTGAACCGCATGCATATTCAATTATTACTGACAGTTCAGACTGGGAACTGAGTTGGATAATTAATCTGTTTCAGATTAGACTGATTTCTTAAATAGATTCCATGCCACTAAATCAATTATATTACGTGATAAGAGCCACTAGACTTAATTCTATTTCAAAGAATCATTTCAACAGATCAAATTATCATTCGAGTCTGATGCAATCAGTCACTAGTTAGAGTCGATGTGGTAATGTTACGGTGTGAATCTGCAAGAAAACCATATGCACACTTGCAAACTGCATAAATATTCAATCATTAGGCATTTGCTACAGAGATGCTTGGTTAATTGTCACTAATGAGTTGGACCATTAATTAGTCATTCTACCACCAAATACTTCATTAGATTCCCCGCAACCATAGATATAACCTGGCAGTAATGATATGACTGTCCTATAAAGACATCTAAGAGGAACCATTTCCACACAGTGATCATTCAATCCAGAATTATATATTGCATAGAGGATTTGACATGATATAGAATAAACTCATAATGCAAAGAGCGGATTGTCCATCTTTTTTTCTGCAAAACATAAGTTATAATACTAAAGAATCAGGATACCTTTTCTCTTATTCGAGAGCCCCAGAAATCAGAGTGAGAAACCCTGCCGTCACCCTTGGCTGAAGTAGATGTGTGGTTAGACTGAGGGTTTAGCAGTGGCTCCGTAGTTCTACCTCTTTCATAATCATCTTCATCATCAATGCCCCTTCTTCTAACAGAAACCATTGCCCGCAAAATTACTGCCACTAGCAAAGCTAATACCTGAAGAATATAGGAAAAATTCTTACAGTAAAGAAGCACGCATATTTGCAGGATGTTTGAAAAAAAAAGTATGATAATTTTATTTTTCTAATAAAAAACACAATTAATTCCATCTAGCCATTGAATATATTACCATGTATGCTAACTAAAATTCTAACCATCTCATAATGGTTTGATTCATCTCAAACAGGAGATTTACCTGAAGTGGACTTCACCTAATGTAGAGTTCAAACAGCATTTGTTCTCCAAAAAATAATTAATCATGGATGGGAAAGCACAGTGATTTGGTTTAATCTCAAATAATTATCAACTTAATTTTATCACCTTAACGAGGAAAATAGGCCAAGGATTTCATCAGATCAATTAATGAATTTTTCATCTGACTAGTAATATGCTACAAAGACATCATCATTTTTGAACATGTAGAAAACTAGTATTCTTAATCTTTCCCATGCATACTTGTTAAGATTTGAACCAAAAACTTACAGCAACCACTCCCCCCCCCCCCAAAGAAAAAAAAAAGAAGAAAAAAACTAGTTCAACTGACTATTCTCAAGATAGCACCAGGCTAACTAAATTACAATATCAGTTTGATTTCTGAGAGACTGAGACGTGTAATAACAATCCTACACCCATCCAATCATTGCTGGAGCAAAAGCCCAAGGGATAATATATTATATAGCTAAGGGACAGTTCAGTAGTAGCACTAAAAAAGGGCATCCATATTAAGAGGGGGGGTCCCAAATTAGAGAAACTGCAAAAACTTGTCAGAAGATCATTGCCAATCAATGAACTTTAGTAGATCATCTGATGAAGTGCCACAAATCACACAATATGCGCTCATTTTGTTACTGGATTTTCATTTGACTTTTGATCATAATAATTGCAATCAACAAATTTAGTAAGGTATAAAATGCTTGAGAACATGGGCTAACTACCTGTATTATGACCACACTGAGGCCAACCCATTTACATATATCGATATTGTCTTCTATGAAGGAGCGAAGACTGTCAAGTTCTCCAGTTGGGTCAAACGGAATGTCCTGTCATAAAATACATTATTTAGTAATAGATAATAATCTGCACAAACACAATGCCCCAAGGAAACTAATTTACCTTCTCCCAATGACGATCAATTGCAATAAATGCCACCAAAGAAGCTTCTATTAAAATGAGAACAATTTTGATGAGTGTATACTGGCAGTTGATCAAGTCAAGGGAAAAAATGCAAAAGAATGTGGTCCATTATACAATTGGCAGGACAGCTATAACTTCAACACTATAGTCCTTGTTATAGAGCCTTGTAACACCAACTACTAGAGGCTTAATACTGAAAATGTAGAACATGAAATTATGAAATTTGTGCTTAAAGTTTTGAACCTATTTTAAGCATGTCATTTTCTTCTGCTACCATCACTTCTCATAGACAAAAGCATATATAAAGTTGAAGAACTTAAAATTTCAGTATATAGAAAACCGTGGTTTAAAATTTGCAATTCTCGTTATAAATTCAGGCATGTAGAGATGTTCAGACTAGCTGCATCTAAACCTCTAAAGCCAACTTCATTCGAAAGAATATATAAAGACTCGTCTAGGTAGGATACAAAACAAAGGCAACAGCCATTAATAGATTCAGCTGCAATGCAACCAATGAGACTAATGCAGCACAGCACAATGCCCACACCCAAAAAAGAGTAGATGAACCTGAAACAAAGAATAAAAGCATCAACTTAATACTCATGCAAGCATTTAGAATCCCAATCATTCAACCACAATCACTGCCAAAAGCAAATGTTGTATCGCCAATCATATGAATATATCGAATTGAAAGACAACCAAATTCTGAATTGTAATAGTCACTAAAAACACTCTTGTACTTGTTAAAAAAAAAGGTGCTCAATACACACTAATAAATTGGTCCTAAAAGTAAGGCTTTGAAGTTGCTAAGTTCTGCGATAATTCAATATTCTAAAACTATCGACTATATATTAAGAGCTGAAACTAAGATTCAAAAGACCAACTTAGCATTGAGTTAGCAGTTCTAATACATGGCATGATTTTGCTGCATAGTTTAATGAACTCCATCTAAGCAATCTAACAAAGTATTTCTTGAATATTATACAATAAAAAGCATATCTAAGTGCAACTGATTACATAAAATGATCAAAGGTTTAAGGTATATCAATATCAAAGAGACCTTAGTTTCTAAACATTTACAGCTCTGTGCTTTTAAATTTGATAAAACATTTAGTGCAGCCCAATTCAAAATCCCCTGGAACTAGAAGCAATTAATTGTAATAAAAGAATTAAAAAAGCATTCACTAAATAGAATAAGTAGTACCATGGAGCAGGTAGCTTCACCGAACTCAATTCAAACCCGACTCCATTATCCAACCCGGAGACCAAACCGGCAGCTAAATCATCGAAAACCTTGGCTCCTCGAGCTCCCCCAACCTCCGGTCTCGAATTGAAGAGAGCCGAGAGAGAAGAATCCGGCCACGGAACTGACGGCGGAGGAGAAATGGGGACGTGATGATTCCATTGATCCAACATCCAAAACGAGTAGAGTAAAATCGACACTCCAAGGAAAGCTTGGAGAAAATTCAAGAACTTCAGAACAAAAGCAAACGAAACATGACAACAATTCGGCCGCATTCCCTAAGATTTCAAAACGATTTTGATTTCAATTTATTTTTTTACTTTACAGAAACCCTAATTTTGATGATGGATTTTGAGAAATGGATAAGATCGAAGCTGCGTCTTTTGGATTTAATTCATTTGGCTTTATTTTGCTTCAAAAATTCTTTGTTTTTTCTGATTTTCTTTTTTCTATTTCCTTTTTCTATTTTGAGTGGGAAACAGAGATGTATGGCCGGGTTGGCCTGGTCCGACTTGGTTCACATTTGGGTTTATATTTTCATCACGAATCAGTTTACTTTGTCTTTGTCGTGTTTTATTATTTAGAAATATAAAATATAAAATATAAATATTAATTTATATTAATATTTATATATTTTATAATTAAAATTATATGAAAAAACATATTATTATTTTCAAATAATAAAATAAGCTACCTAAATATATCAAGCTTGAGCATGTAATTTTTTTGGAACTGAGCCTTGACCGAGCCATGAACACTCCTAATGAGGAGAGTTGGAATTTAACTTTGGTCAGAATTAAGATTTAATGATCAATTAATCCATTTAAATTCGAAAGCAAGTGAAAATTTTTAAATGATTTAAAAATAAATTAAAATAAACTATTGATAAATATAAACAAATTTAGATTAAAATAAAAATTGATATTTCGAACTAAATCAAGTTTGGCCAACTATATACAATATCAATATTATTTATGGTCATAAACCCTAAACTCTCAACATGATCTATGAACAACTCAAGTATGTAATTTGGAGACATTTAACATATTGAGCTGACATTGTTTGAAAAGCACGAAAGAAAATAGTTGGTTTCGTCAAATGTCTCCAATTTATCTCCTTTATTTTAAATTCATCTTTAAAATTTAAAATATTTTAGTTGAGTTTTAAAAATATTAGTATTTTATCGATTTGGTTATTCCATCAACGTAACAATTTGTAAGTGTTAAATGTCTCTTTAAATATAATATTAAACGTGTTTAAAACATATGTATTAAATTATAAACATATATGTATCTCAAACCCTAATCTCTAAACTCAATATTTAGTATAAACCTAAATCCTAAACTCAAAAGCAGAGAAAATATAATAATTATGATTAATATTCAAGTAAATTTATTAGCAATTATTTATAACTCGTCTACTATTTTTTTTGCCTATTAATAAGGACTTAGATTATTATTTACTAACTGTGCATGAAACTCAAAGAACAATGTTGTATCACATATTGTTCCATTATTAATTTAATTTAATTACCATATTATATACCTTACTATTAATTGCATAATGATTTTATTTTATTTGAGAATAAAATATAAATATAAGATTTATTTTTATCAGTAAAAATTTGGGAAAAAAAGTTATTTTATTTTATTATGGATATGATAGCATACTTACACATGTCATATCGTATATATCATATATATATATATGCAATAAAATAAAATTTTAGAATAATTTTAGTAACGAGTAGTTCTAAACTAAGTTCTAAGACATTTGTCACCTATTACATGTTGACACATCATCATAGTTTAACTTTGTAATCAAAATATTATTAAAACATTACAAAAAAAATCATAAAAGCGCATTTTAATTAATAAACACGATTGGCCCCTGCACCACCCAGGTATACAAACTAGTTATATAAATATATGATGCATTAAATATAATTATAACACAAATAAAGGAAATTACACAAAGACCCTAATGCCTAATGGCTTATATATTAATAAGGGTTACCATAATTTTTAGTTTTAAACTTGGCAATTAGATTCACCTTGCTATTTATAATTTTTTTATTCACTTTAGCACTTAAACTTGACAATTAAGTTAATTTTAGTCCTTAGATTTGATAATTATAAAATTTTGATGATGTAACATAATCTCAGAGAGCCACATCATCAAATTTTGATAAAATTCAATTTTAATGACCAAAATAGACTTAATTATCAAATTCAAGTACTACAGTGGACTTAATTGTAGACTAAAATTTATATTTTCCCTGTTAATAATTGAGTCTTTCCTACTTCTCCAAATGGGCCAACCTGTAAAGGGCTTTAAGTAGGTAGTAATTAATTCATAGAACATTATCTACACTTGATTAATTTGCACATTATCAGGGGTGGATCCAAAAATTAAAAAATAAACAATAAAAGGGGTTAATTTATTAGATGAATTTTTTTCTCATGATGTTTTTTTATTTTTTTTAATATGTCTACATTCTCCAGATCCAATTTGACGTGATGAAATTGAATGACCTTTTAACAAACATTTTGTTATTAATTTCTGGTGAAACTTATTATTCGTATTGGTTGTTCATATTTAAAAGATATTTCCTTTCTATTTTATTATTTTTATCTATTGATTGGATTGGATTGAGTCAAATTTTTAAGTTTTTTACTTAAAATATTTATAAATTTATTGATTAAATTGATCGACTCGGTTATTATAATCATAATCTTGTTTTATATTTTGAGGATTTTTTTAATTAAAATAAATTACGTGAGTGAAATACATATGTATACATGTATAACAATTATTTATAAAAGAAATTGTTGATAAGTTGAATCCACAAAGGGGAAGTAGTATATAAGCTGTATTAAAAGATCTCATTATCGGCAAGGCCACATCATGTTTTCTTATAAGGGTGACGATAAAATTTTATAGGTTGATAATGTAACGTTTTAGGATGGATGGTCAGACAATCAATGAGCATAAGGTTTTATGTATTTTTTTATGGAAATAGTCTCACGCAAACATATTTTCAATTCACCGTAGAGCTATCCAATGTTAAAGATCAGTTGGATGTGAGGTTCGTCCAAAAGGGGCATAAGTAAAGCTTGCGGAGGTGATGTAACAAATCATATAAAAAATGAGGCATAGTCGCAGGTTCAAATAATAAAGTTAAAATATTAAAGATTATGATTCAAATTCTATTATATGTATATATTTCATATAAAAAAAAGGCAATAAAGCCATCATAGAATTTATACCAAGCTCTTAACTATAGTATGTATTAAGTTTTTTTACTAAATAAATGTCACAAATTAACTTAATATCAATCCGGCAATATTTAAACTTAAGTAACTAATTCTACCTATGCTTCATTTGTCTTTAATATAAATTTTTTATAAAAATATTTGTTGTACAATGTTTTTTTCTCATATTACAAGTGTGCTATATCCGGTATTTGTTATTTTGTAAAATGGTTGGATATGGACTTAATTGACTATTAGTGTCTAGACCTATTCATAGGCCAGGTCAGGTAAGTGGGAGGATTTAGATAAAAATATAGACCCGAAAATGAGTCTAGGTCAAAAAATAAGGCTCGCTTGAAAAATGGCAGGCCTCGAGTAAGACATTTTTGGCCTGAGTTTGGCCTGATCCGAATTCACAAAAGGATAAAGAAATTACTATTTTTTGTTGTTTTAATGTTATTTTCTTATAGTTTTCTCCCTTTTTTATTACCATTTAACTATTATGTTATTATTGTTTGGATATTGTATAACCTCTTTTTATTGTTAAATTTGTTTTTGTTTTTAGATGCACTTACTTGTTAAGTTACATCTATCTTATTATATATATTTAAAAATAATATAACAAACTTAATATGGGCTGAGCTCGAGTTTTAGCATTTTTATCCGGGCTGAACTTAGCTAAAATTTTAGGCCCATTTTTCGGGTCAGATCTAGCAAATTAGCCTAAGATTTTAATTAGGCCCAACACAAATCCGACACAGCCCAATCCATGGACACCTCAATTAATGTCACATTAATACAAATTAACAATATTAATATAAAAATATCATGTAAATAATAAAATATAAATTCAAATACCAATTAAATAAGTATAAACACGTATTATCCTATTTAATAACTATGGAACAATTCGGATTTTGCGGTCCCGTTTGGACAGTAAACTTGGCGTTCTATTGAATAGCCGTATAACTGAAGTGAACAAAAAATAAATGCCGTCAAGAAAAATGAAAAAAGCCCACAGTGGCAATATTCGTAAATTAGCCCCAAAGGGGTGGTTAAATTCCTTAACCACTCTAACCACACACTCTCATCATCTTCTCCGTTGATAACAGCCTCTTTACTTTCTCTCCCTTTTTTTTTCCTGTTCCTCTGGTCTCTTTTCTTCCATAAACTTAAAAGAAGAAAAAATAATAAATAAAATAAAGCGGGAGTTCTCCGTCAAGTCTCCTTTCTTCAACCACGACAGTTTTCTCTCTATTTCATTTAATACTTTTTCTTTCTTTCTTGCTAAACACATTTTTACGTTTTCCATTTTATTATTATTATTATTTTTCGTTTTTGAGTTTCGAATTGTTGGATTGGTTGAGTAATTGTTTAGATCTGAGTACGATCGGTCCGGATCCGAGTCAAGATGGAGGAGGCATTGGAGCTGGCACGTGCCAAAGACACCAAGGTGCGAATGGCGGCGGTGGAACGGCTTTACCAACTCCTCGAAGGTACTAGAAAGAATCTCACTTCTTCGGAAGTCACTTCGATAGTTGACTGCTGCTTGGATCTCCTCAAGGACAACAACTTCAGAGTCTCCCAGGGTGCTCTCCAGGCACTTGCTTCCGCGGCCGTTCTATCCGGTGATCACTTGAAGTTGCACTTTAATGCGCTCGTTCCCGCGGTTGTTGAACGGTTAGGTGACGGCAAACAGACTGTTAGGGATGCTGCTAGACATTTACTGGTCACTCTCATGGAGGTAAAAGTTATTATTTATATTTGGATAAATATCAAAATTATATAAAAACTCTGATTCAATGTGCGGTGTTTAGATCAATTTTGATTTTGTGTGAATGAAAATTTGATTTTATTAAAAATTTTAAAATCATTAACAATATTATCAAATTAGCAACATTTTTAATCCAAATCTAAGTTTCATGTTTACATATGAATCATAATTCAAATTTGATTCAAGTTGCATGTGCATAATTGCATAAACAAAAGTTTATATTTCAAATTGCAAATTTGAAACAAAGTTAAAAGTCCTTATTTTGTTATTTGGGATCCAAGTTGCAATTGGCACATAACAATTCAGCATGCTGCGCAGTCCCGGTGCACACGCTGCTGGCTTTGCGCTAGCTTAATCTAGCCCTAGGTGTACACTGCAGTACTAACATCACCACCTGTGCCGCACAGTTGCAATCAGGAGACATCATGGCTGGCTCTGATGCCAATTGATAGAGGTCTTTGGGGAACCACACTCTAATAGCTAACTATCGAGGTTGGAGAACCTGCGTCCATTTACACCCCACTAGAATTGGCACATGACAAATTCTTTTTTTTCTTGACTTTGCTGAATTGACCCTATTCAAAAATGTGTGTTAGCGCTGATTTTGAATGGAAATATGCAATGTGCCGTTGGATGTAGTGTTTTATATAGGTTTAGTTGAATCAATGACATTGACAATGTTCCCTCTGGATGGAATTAATTTTCGGAGTAAACATGAGTGCCAGGTCAAGCTTTTGGAATGCTTTACTTTTTAACACTAAATGATGAATTAGTTTGATTTGTAATCTTTTTTCAGGTTTCTTCTCCAACTATTATCGTCGAAAGAGCTGGCTCTTATGCCTGGAGACACAAAAGTTGGAGAGTTCGGGAGGAGTTTGCCCGGACCGTGACATCAGCAATAAGTCTTTTTGCATCTACTGAACTTCCCCTTCAACGGGCTATTCTTCCACCTGTATGCTTTTTTACATTTCTGAAATATATTTTTTATTGTCTCATTTATCAAATGTGACAGATTAGCTGACCTTTATAAATTCATCAGATTTTGCAGATGTTAAGTGACCCAAATCTTGGTGTTCGTGAAGCTGCTATATTGTGCATTGAGGTCAGTTAAACTTCTCTTTTCCAGTGTTATCTTTTGAAGATATTGACAACTTTATGAGGACATGTTAATCTCTCCACGTAAGCATTTTACTTGCCTTTTTGAGGACAGGGAGAGTATAACGAGAAAATTAATAGGCACAAACATCAGGGATCTGAATCTGTTTATTACTAATGAAAACATAAAAAAAAAAAAAACTCATTGGTCAGCACTCCCTTTTATTGGAAAAAGATAACTAGAAACAATTTCTTGGCATCTTGCTGCGGCCTAGGATTAATATGTCTAAAACATGTTTATGTCATTTGACGGTTGTAGCTTGCGCATGCAATCCCGGCCTTGTGGTAGTTATACTTAGCATTTAAAGAAAGAAAATTTATCTCAATTTTAGATTGCTTGCCTTTCAAGTTTTAGATCCTCTTTTTTTTTTTTTCTTTAAGTTCTGTTGTAACCCTCATTTCCATGAATTCAGTAACTTACTAACTTTAATATTGGTTATTTGCTCCTTGGTTTAGTGTCAATGTACATTGCTTATCAAAATTTTCGTGCTTCTTTTGATGAATGTATGTCCTTAATAGTTTTGATCTTGTGTAAGAGTCATTCAGTAATCATTCATTGTGTTATTTATTCTTATATATTTCTGCTTTGAATTGTTTAACGGGTGTTGCAGGAGCTGAGTGCAGTATTCTTTGATAATATGTTCACTTGTGGCATGCTTTTTTCTGGAGAAATTGCTCTTAGATTGGTTTTATATATATATATATTAAGATTTTGTCATATCTGGTGGCAAACACTGATCAAATCATTTCTTTCCCAGGAAATGTATAGGCAGGCTGGTACCCAATTCCGTGATGAACTTCATCGCCATCAGCTTCCTGCATCTATGGTGAATAACTGAATATTTAATTTTTGAGTAATATATTCCATTTTCTATCTTCATGTTGAATTTTTTCATAGCTGCAGTTGAATAATATTCTCTCTTTCTCTCTCTTTTCTATCCCAACTTTGATCTACTTTTTACTTCCTCTGCTCCCTCCCATATGTATTATTATAAATGGTAGTTTGGATCATTCAATGCTGATCAAATTTCCTTATAGAAGAAAGTTATTGGTGTTATTACTTTTTCGTTTTACAAAATCGCATATAAATGCAGGTGAGAGATATCAATGCTAGACTAGAGAAAATTGAGCCACAAGTTAGATCTTCAGATGGAATTTTGGGTGGTTTTGGTTCTGGAGAGATGAAGCCTGCAATCCTTAACCCCAAGAAAAGCAGTCCAAGAGCCAAGAGTTCTTCGAGGGAGTCATCTCTTTTTGCAGGTTTGGATTTGTGTATTTCAAACTCTTTTTAGTTCTATTTTTTTAATTAGAATAGTTTTCATGATATGTTGACCTTTGCACACACTAAACTAGTTCCCAATATTGGCTTCTTCTCTTGACATTTATGGTTTAAATAAGTTCGATGTTTTCTACATTATATGTTTCTCAAATGTGGTGATTACATAATACCATGGTTCAAAGATCTAAATGTTACTGAAGTGTTTTGCGTTTGATTTTTTGCAGGTGAAAGTGATATCACAGAAAAACCCATAGATCCGATTAAAGTTTACTCAGAGAAGGAGCTGATAAGGGAATTTGAGAAAATTTCTTCTACTCTTGTGCCGGAAAAAGATTGGTCTGTACGCATTGCTGCCATGCAGAGGGTTGAAGGCCTTGTTTTTGGAGGTTTTTATCCTTATTCTCATTCTTCCACCAATCTTGTTCTTACACGTGTCTATACTGAAAGAATATAAGAGTTACTGTTATTGGATGAATAGTTAAGAAATGGTTCTTTCTTGTTGATTCTGCTGAAACAAAATTCTTGGTCTTAAAGAACTGACCAATGTCAACTGAGCTAGATATATAAATTCCTAGGTACATAAAGGGGTGTCAAGACCCAGGTAAATAAGTTTTTTGGGCTGTCCCTTCTCTTTAACCTATTTCCCCTTGGTTTTTACATATCCAAAGTTGTACTATTATATTCTTTATTTGCTATCAGAAATCCAATTTTATATGGCACGGGCATACTATATTACCCTGATTCTTCATTTTTTGAAGTACCTGTTTCCGATACATATTCAGATATAGTTATGGAGTATGATCCTCCCAATATGAGGAAAAACAGAAAATATTAAACACACGCATATTGGATATATATATATATCTGTCACAGACCCAATACATATCTGTCACATACCTATATAGCTTATGGGTTGAGACCTGATGGCTTTAACTATTAATACTACTATAAATATACAGGAGCTGCTGATTATCCATGTTTCCGGGGACTCTTAAAGCAGCTTGTTGGCCCACTAAGTACACAATTATCAGATAGAAGGTCAAGCATTGTGAAGCAGGTCTGTGCCATTTTTATTGTGTCTCCTAGTGCTGAGGTTATTTTATTTTAATATTTTAGGAGATTTTTTCCGGGTGTTTATAGGTTATTAATGTGGTTATGAATTAGTAGTGTTGATTCTAGCACCGAGAGTAAGGTGTTTTTTCCCTTCTAAATACTTGCTTTTTATTAAGTTCACTGGTGAAATTTGTTTAGAGTGGTTTAGTGAATTTTCAGACAGATTCAATCCCTGGGAATTTTGTTCTTTCCTTCCTTGATTTTGCCAGTATGGTTATTTGTTTAGAACATATCCATAAAGTAAAAAAATTGCTGAAGGTTCTTGATAGGGAACATGTCATGGACCCATTATTTTACCCGTCCTTTCCATATTGACACTATTGAAACTTCCAAGAACAGTGTTTCATCTATTCCACCCTGTAGAGGATGATATCAGCTGAAAACTTTTACTTGAGCAGAGGTCATAGTTACATGGTCTTTGTTGGTGAGATTCCATGTTTGTGCATAGTGTTTAAGCTTCTGCCTCTTAACACTTTTGAATGGAATTTAATATAGTGGCAGTCAGTAATCTTGAGAGAGTTAAAATATTACTGGTGGTTGAGTTGAAGACAATAGTTTATTTCCCTCTCCCATAAGTGCTTTTTTTGGCTTTGGACATATGGTTGTTTCTGAGCATGTTTCTTTTTCAGGCTTGCCATTTATTATCATTCTTATCGAAGGAGCTATTGGGAGATTTTGAGGCATGTGCTGAGATCTTCATTCCAGTAAGTTCAACTTTCTTGTGTAGTGTAACAACATTTTTATTCTTGTAAGCATTTCTTAATCTCATGTTATGATAATCAGGTCCTTTTCAAGTTGGTTGTGATTACTGTGCTTGTAATTGCAGAGTCTGCTGATAATTGCATAAAAACGGTAATGATTTATTTATCTCCCCTTCCCTTTTCTATCTTCCCTTTTGTTTTTGATTTTCTGTTTTTGATGTTATCTTTTCAATTTTGCAGATGTTGCGTAACTGCAAAGTTGCTCGTGTACTACCTCGCATAGCTGATTGTGCAAAGAACGACCGTAATGCTGTACTCCGTGCCAGGTATTCTAATGCCTCTTCTATTTAATGATAAAGTCCTTTATTTGTTATGCATCTACTCACTTTTTATCTCTTTGCTGCAGGTGCTGTGAATATGCATTGTTGATACTTGAACATTGGCCTGATGTGCCTGAAATACAGCGATCGGCTGATTTATATGAGGATCTGATTAGATGTTGTGTTGCTGATGCAATGAGTGAGGTATCTATGTTGGAAATTACTTCTATTCGTTAATGTTTGATGTACATAGTCCTGCATTCAGCCCTTCATGTGAAGGTCTGAGTTGATCCATTTTATAGGTTTCTCTCCTCGAAACATGATTGGTTCACGGCTGGCTGATGCTTCACTTGGCATCTTTTACTAATATAATTTTTTTCCTATATAGGGAGTCTGATAAGATGACTTTATGTAGCAATGTCAATTCAAAAGTTAATGTTATTTACCTTTTTCTACTTGTTTGAACCCATACTATTTAACAGGTAAGATCAACTGCTAGAATGTGCTATAGAATGTTCAACAAAACTTGGCCAGATCGTTCTCGTCGCTTGTTCTCCTCCTTTGATCCTGCCATTCAAAGGGTATATATTCTCTATTTGATGGATAGTTGGAATAATTCCATTCCTAGATCGTGGTTTCAAAATCTGGCTTTTTGTACAGATAATTAATGAAGAAGATGGAGGGATGCATAGGCGGCATGCTTCTCCTTCTCTCCGTGACAGGAATGTACAGATGTCATTTACCACTCAAACTTCTTCTACTTCAAATATACCTGGATATGGAACATCTGCTATAGTTGCAATGGACAGAACTTCCAGTTTATCTTCAGGGACGTCCTTTTCTTCTGGGATGAGTTTATCCCAGTCAAAGCCCCTTGGTAAAGGTGCTGAGCGTACTCTGGAGAGTGTATTGCATGCAAGCAAACAGAAAGTCAGTGCCATCGAAAGTATGCTTAGAGGTCTGGACATTTCCGAAAAACAGAGGTCAACAAGTTTGGATCTAGGTATTGAATGGAATTTCCATTTTACTTGGTTTGAACTAGAATTCCTATTTTAGATGAGGTTGTCAAATGATGCAGTGATAGTTGCCTTAAATGATATGGAAATTGATTAAAATTGTGAGCGGCTAAATTTCTCTTTTATTGCCCACTAGTGCAGGAGTTGAGCCTCCATCATCTCGTGATCCACCATTCCCTGCTGTTGTTCCAGCTTCTCACAGTCTCACAAGCTCTTTAGGACTAGAATCAAGTACCTCTGGTGTCGGTAAGGGTAGTAACCGTAACAGTGGTCTGATCATGTCTGACATCATTTCTCAAATTCAAGCTTCCAAAGACTCGGGCAAGTTATCATATAGAAGTAGTGTGGCAACAGAGTCTCTGCCAACTTTCTCATCATACTCGGCCAAGAGGGCATCTGAAAGACAAGATCGTGGTTCCTTTGAAGAGAATAGTGACATCAGGGAGGCCAGGCGGCTTACAAATCCACATATTGAAAGGCAATATTTGGAAATGCCATACAGAGATGTAAGCTCTAGGGATTCACATAACAATTACATTCCTAACTTCCAAAGGCCGCTTTTAAGAAAGCATGTAGCTGGGCGTATGTCTGCTGGAAGGAGAAGAAGTTTTGATGATAACCAGCTGTCACTTGGAGAGATGTCAAATTATGTTGAAGGTCCAGCTTCTCTCAATGATGCCTTAAGTGAGGGACTTAGTCCTAGTTCTGATTGGTCTGCAAGGGTTGCTGCTTTTTCTTATCTCCGGTCTTTGTTGAAGCAAGGCCCAAGAGGTATTCAGGAAGTGGTTCAAACTTTTGAGAAGGTAATGAAACTGTTTTTCCAGCACTTGGATGACCCCCACCATAAAGTTGCACAGGCTGCCCTTTCAACTCTTGCAGATATTATTCCATCATGCCGAAAGCCCTTTGAGAGTTACATGGAAAGGATCTTACCCCATGTTTTCTCACGCTTAATTGATCCCAAGGAGTTGGTTAGGCAACCTTGCTCAACGACATTGGAAATAGTAAGTAAGACTTATAGCATAGATTCTCTCTTACCTGCTTTGCTGCGTTCACTGGATGAACAGCGGTCGCCAAAGGCAAAATTGGCTGTTATTGAGTTTGCCATTAGTTCCTTCAACAAGCATGCTGTGAATCCTGAAGGTTCTGGTAACATTGGCATCCTGAAGTTATGGCTTGCTAAGTTGACGCCATTGGCCCATGATAAAAATACTAAGCTTAAGGATGCAGCTATTACTTGCATCATATCTGTATACACGCATTTCGATCCAACCGCTGTTCTGAATTTTATTCTTAGTTTATCAGTTGAAGAACAAAATTCCTTGAGACGGGCACTTAAGCAGTACACACCTCGTATTGAGGTGGATCTAATAAACTTTTTGCAAAACAAGAAAGAGAGACAGCGCTCTAAGTCATCCTATGATCCCTATGATGTTGTAGGAACATCATCTGAAGAAGGATATATTGGTGTGCCCAAGAAGAGTGCTTTCCTTGGGAGGTATTCTTCCGGTTCCATTGATAGTGAAGGAGGTAGGAAATGGGGTACCACCCAGGAATCAACCCTGATCACTGGCAGTATTGGCCAGGCAACATCTGATGAAACTCGGGAGAACTTATATCAGAACTTTGAGACCAGTCCAAATGCAGATGTTCTTCTTTCTAAAACTAATGAATCATCTTATATGGTTTATTCCATGGGTCAGAACTTGGGATCTCGAAACTTGGAAAGTAATTTTAACTTGGAAGGTGTATCTACTCCACAACTGGAAATTAATGGTCTGAGTAGATCCGACTCATTAGGGGCTATTGGTGGGGTTGCTCATAATTATGAGACTTCATCAGGTTTAGATCTTAATCACCTTAAACCAGCAGCTGTAAAGATTAACTCCATGCCAGATGCTGGGCCTAGCATTCCTCAAATTCTTCACATGGTGAGTTTAGTATTTATCCTGCCTTTTTTTGGTGATGATAATTGTTTTTCCAATTGAGCATTTGTAGGAAATAGATTGTTGGGTTTCAAGAACTTCCACTTAATAAATGCTTTCTTCTATTTTTCCTAGATCTGCAATGGGAATGATGAGAGCCCTACCGCAAGTAAGCGCAGTGCACTTGAGCAATTAACTGAAATTTCTGCGGCTAATGATCCCTCGATTTGGAACAAGGTGTATATATATATTTATACATGTTCTATGCAAGTTTGACTGAGATTTGTTTCCTTCTGTTGAAAGCTTCTTAACCTTGCAGTACTTTTTACGAAAAAGAGTGTCCTCTAAGCCTCTATGTCAAAAAATGTAATATTTAATTGTATTTATGCAGTACTTCAATCAGATTTTGACAGCTATACTTGAAGTTTTAGATGATTCTGATTCTTCAATCAGAGAACTTGCTCTGTCATTGATAGTTGAAATGCTTAAAAACCAGGTTTGCTCATAGTTAGTTTTAGACGTTGTATGGGTTTTCTTTTCTCTCATAAGCTAGTGTGCTTGTTCCATCTTTCTTTCTTTTTATTTTTTGTTTTGTCATGATTCCAGAAAGATGCTATGGAAGATTCTGTTGAAATAGTAATTGAGAAGCTGCTTCATGTAACAAAGGATATTGTTCCAAAAGTAATTTACTTTCCTCAAAGTTGCCCTTGAAAATATTCTTGCTCCTCTTTCCCCTCTCAATTGTCTGCTCCATGTTCAGGTTTCAAATGAAGCTGAGCACTGCTTGAACACTGTGCTGTCTCAGTATGATCCATTCAGATGTTTAAGTGTATGTGCTCCTCCTATGGATGTCTGATTTGTTTTCCCAACTAGAGAAAGTCCGTTTTGTCCTTTTTCCCTTCTAGTTTCAGGTTATTATAAGTACTGATGTTGTCAAATGACTGGGGTTGCAGGTCATTGTACCTTTATTAGTTACTGAAGATGAGAAGACTCTAGTTATTTGCATAAATTGTTTAACGAAGGTATTTATTCTGAATCTTAGTTGAAGTTAACATTTTAATTGAATTTCCCCTATAGTTTTCTGGCCAAGATTCTTCATACGGGAATCAAAGTCACGTGCATATATATATATATTTGAGTGATTGCAAAATAATCAGGGCATATGATTGTGACCATTGTTTCCCTGTTTATATGCAAGATGTCCTCAGTTTGGATTAGACTGTTGTTTACTTCCTTCGACTGTTACATTGTTCCTACAAGTAACTTTTGTCAGGTAATGTTAAGTGTTGTCTACGTATTTCTAAGCTCTTTGCTTTTCTTTACAGCTTGTGGGCCGGCTATCACAGGAGGAACTAATGGCTCAACTGCCCTCATTTTTGCCTTCTCTTTTTGAAGCTTTCGGAAACCAGAGTGCGGATGTCCGGAAGGTAATATTTATGTTTTTGCATGTTTGTTGTTCTTGCTTTATAAATTTGTTCTTATGGGGTTGGGTGTCATCAGTTGAGTGAAGGGAGAGAATTTATCATCTGGTAGAAAGAATATTTTTGTGCCTTCTGCATTAGCATTTCTGAACTAAAGGATTGAATTTTCTTATGTTTCTGAACTAAAAGATTGAATTTTCCTATATTACTCGGACTCAAGTGTGTCTAGTACCTATAGTTGACACCAGTATGATTATTGTCTTTTTAAGATTTTCCATGTATATGGAGGATTCCTGGAGGGTCATATTCTCGTACCAAAGCCTATAGCAAAATTTCCTTTAGAACTCTGACCAAAAAGAGCGTTACATTGAAAAAATAGTAGAGGAATCCGTTTGTTTTTGTCTCTCCCTAGAACCAAATGACCTCTCCAACTGTTTCAAAATCTTCCTAGCATATTTTATTTTCCTTTACTCTCTCTAAATCTTATCAAGTTCGGTTGTCTCATTGCATTATTTTTTTTGATTATGCAGACGGTGGTTTTCTGTTTGGTGGATATTTATATAATGCTTGGGAAAGCATTTTTACCACACTTGGAGGGACTTAACAGCACACAGTTGCGGTTAGTTACAATCTATGCTAATCGGATTTCACAGGCCAGGACTGGTACCCCTATAGATGCTAACCAATGATAGCTGGTTCATTTGGAACGGGATGTCGGGTTTCAGAAACGTTTACTTAATTCATTGTTGTGTATTTTGTATATTGTGTGAATACATTTCAATGATGATTTCATGTTCTTTTAATTAAATATATACTCATCTTTTTTTTTTTGGTTTGCTGCGTTTGGCAAAAGAGTGTTTTTGGTGAGTAATCAGATAGTGAAATTGCACGAACTATTGTGCCCATTTTGTAATCACCATTTTCTTTAACATTGTTCTATATTTGATGAAAAGAAATATTGTTTTGGAGAAATATAAATTCAGGTTGGGTCCTTTTTTAGTTGGGTTTGGCTTCATATATAATGATGTTCATGTAATAACGTCAATGAAATTTTGACTATGTTTGTTGGTGTTGGTTGAGGTGAGGATGTTTCAGAGTTTTACAAAGTGTATCTAAAATATACCTAATAATGCCGATAGGGTTTTTAGAATTCGATCGGTAGTTTGATAGTTTGTCTGTTAAAATTAAATAAATTATTAAAAAAATCTTAACATATTAAAAAATATTAAAATTTTGGTTCAATTAGTTTTTTTTGTTCGGTTCAATTTTGATTTTTCATTCGATACTTTGATTGATTTTTGATTCAATTGGTCCGATTTGGTTCAAATGATTTTTCTCTTGAAGGTTGAGGTTTAGGATATTTTGCATTTATGTTTGAATTTTCAATTTATATTTTATTTTGGTTTCATGTCACATAATGTGTAATATTTTCTAAATTTATTCTGATTTAAATTTGGATATATTTTAAAATTATTATTCTGTTCATTACTAGTGGAAACTTTTAATTCTGATTTATATTACATGTGTTTTTTTTTTAATTTTTTTAATACTCCTTAAGGACTGTGGAGTTTTTTTAACTTCATTGATGATGAACTAAATAAACTTCCATAATTACGTTATCAAATAATTAGTTTTAATGGTAATTATATAAATGTATTACTTGTAATTAGCTACATGCTTTAGCTACATATTTACTTGACATTGTTTACTAACATTTATTTTATGCGATTTTTATTAGTGATCGTGAGGGTATTAATATTTTCTTCACATATAATTATATTTTTAAATTGGAATATTTATCTTACAGGTTAAATATTTTAATAAATTTTAATTGATTTTAAAGTTTATTAAAATAACAATAATCATGATATTACAATGAATGATGGGCCCATAAATATATGAAGATACAACATTTTATTTTATTTTTAAATTGTTTTACAACGTCTAATATTCAATATACTCTTCAACATCATCACTTTTTAAATATAAGAAAACTTATTTAAACAATAGATTATATCCACATTAGGAACATATTTGTATTAAATATTTATTTTTTATTTGAAGAATATGAATTATGATCACTCATTGTATAAAAAGAATCATAAGGGAGTATATTCAAAGAATTATACTAACAAAATGATCTTTTAATAGCTTGAACTAGACGAGTTTCATTAATGATCGGAGAAATGACTTATTTCTTTGAAAGAAGTTCTCATAACGTAACCTGTTAAAACTGTTAGATTTTCAATAAGTTGGTATTGTTCCTAATTGAGGTTTTATCTTTCAGTCCTGTAAAAATTCAAGTGCTTTAAGAGGCTACCCGAGGCGACAGATTCAACAAAGTAGGAGAGTCTTGTCTAGCCGCAAGGTTATCTACCAAGCAAATGCAAACATTTGCACTATATATTGAAGGCACAAGCTCAAATCCTACCAAGCACAAATCTTGACATTTTTTTAATAAATTATCATATATCACGTATAATTCATCCCAACAGGATGCTCCCACTGTATTGAACCTGCTGTATTAAGCAAATAGCATAGCTGTTCACAAGTGACCTAAACACAGCAACAGGAGCTCAAGTCCTGTGAAATACAAATGTCGTACACATTGCAGAACACTTCAAAATTCACAACCGAGTTAACTCAAATGCACAATGAACATAAATCCCCTAATTAAAGGCCATTGATGTAGTTGTTAAATGTCACCAGCTTTGGGATGTTTGTGTTGAATGTTGTCGGCTGTCATTATGGTAAAATATGAGTAAATCATAAAGACATAAATAAAGATTGTCCTCACTAAATGCCTTTTATCGTTATTACTGTTTCTGTTTTATATGCTTTATCTTTATCTAAATCCTTGTTTTCTACTTATTTAATCAAATCACTTTAATAACTACAAATATAATCTAATTTTTAATTTCCTACAATTTGGTTGGTCTTATATAAACCGTGGCTTAATTACTACCATGTTTAATTAATTAATTAATTTTATACAAATGCAAAAATTGAAATAAAAGAAGAGAAAATAGCAAATATATATATAACATCAAATTAAATATACTATGAATTCTATTCAGAGTTTAAAAAAAGATTGTACCAAGTTGTGATGCCGTGGCATCTATATCCCTTTCTCTTCCTCCAGTTTTATACAATCCCCTTCTCTCTGAGTTTTTTTTTTGGGTGAATTGCATTAGATCAAAGAGCAAATCGACCATTCTATTAAAAATTGATCCTGTACGTTAATATGAGATATACGTGGCACATCACATGTCATTGTTTGGCTATTCTTTCAACCACGCAAATTTTCAACAGTACAAATAGATAAAAATTTTAACAAAAAGAACTGATTTACTCTTTAATCTAATACATATAGACTGTTTTGCCCATTTTTTAAACAAAAAGAATAAAATAAAATTGAACTTTTAATACAGGGACCTTCATTATACTTTTACCTCAAATATTATTATTATTAAACTATTTTATGAATGTAAAGAAACATTATTGGATGAGATGGCTCACAATATCATATGCACCATTTGATAGGAACAAAAAGGAAAATCCCGTAGTACAGTTTCAATAAAATTGTGCATCTGATTCGCTTATCTAAGCAATATATATATATTTGAGTGTTCATCACCTCAATTCGATTCATTAAACTCTAATAAGCAAAGACTTTTACTGCAGATTTTTTTATTTAATTTTCTTGAAAACATTCCTCTCCAGTTATAGAAAAAAAATCCCATTTATTAGATTTTAAACCAAGAATCGACCATTGGAACCAAAATCTATAATATATATACATATATCATTGTTCAGCTCTTGAGCAAAGCTCAATAATTTAAACCAAGAATCGACCATTGGAACCAAAATCATTATTCCCTTTGACCAGCTAAGTTCAATCTTTTTTCTGAACATATGTCGGGATTAGGGGTGAAATAAGAAAATTATTTTAGGGTCCAAATGAATAAAACTTTTAGAGTGTGAAAATACAATTTTATTATTATCTTAATTTATAAAATTTTAAAAATTGAAGGGATTATTTAAGCACTCTTTTATTTTTGGAACTTTAATCACAAATGTCGAACATGAATATTTAAAAAAAATAAAAATCCGGGTAATATCTGTTGTATGAGATGCAGATATATCTTAATGAACTCATCTCCTTGGCATATTCTCCAGGGAAGTTGATGCCATAATTTTCAAAAAGAAGTAAAATTGTAGTTTTTGAACCAACAGGATATCATATTCTGAGGTGAAATACAAGAATTTTATGGGAATGGGCTTTTTCTTTTTCCTTTTTGGATAGTATTATATATGGTATAATTCTGTTTCCAATCCAAATACTATTTGGATTTTTACAATTTAGTCCCTCCTACTTTTATTTTTAGGTATTTCATCATTGTACTTGTCTTCAAAATTCAAAAGTTTAATTTTGAAAAAGAAAACACATTTAGTAGATGTTAGTCAACAGTGTTATTGATTGAATTTTAACTTTTAAATCAGACAAGTGGAGGGATTAAATTAAAAAGGTTGGAATGGTATAGTGACTGAGTGCAAAATTAGACCTATATATATATATGTTATTCTTTGATTTAGTGAACATGGTCAAAGTTTGTTCTCACCCAGGACACTTCCAGTCTAATCAATTTTACTAATTATTGACAAAATTTTGACCGAACAATTATTTGTTTTGTTTTTGTTTTTTTTTTATGTTCACACAAAAAAATTCACTAATTATTCACTAATGTAGTTTAATATTTGTCTATTTCTTTGAGTTTCATAGTCCTACAAATTATGAAACTCAAAACTCACCAAAAAAAAAAAACACACCTCAAATTGTAGCTTAGATGGCTCAAAGCAAACATGGTGGGAGAAAATTAGGGCAATCCAACAAGATGACGGCACTCGTCGTGGACGACAACATGATCAACCGAACGATTCATCATCGACTTTTGGAGAATCTGGGGGTCGAAAATGAAGTTGTCAGCAACGGGAAAGAAGCCGTCGATATCCACTATTCCGGGAAGATGTTCGACCTTATTTTGATGGACATGGATATGCCTATCATGAATGGCATTGAGGTACAAAATCTTATTTTCTTCATATATATATACACATATATAAATGTTTTGGTTGATTGAAACTCGGCTTCCATCCGGAATGTGTTAGGCTACGAAGAAACTTCGTGAAATGGGAATTCGGAGCGTGATTGCGGGCGTATCGTCACGAGCAATGGAAGAAGAAATACGAGAATTTATGGAAGCTGGTTTAGATGATTACCAAGAGAAGCCATTGACAATGTCTAAGCTTGTTTCTATTATCCATAAGATCAACGGGTAGCAAACACTCCATAGCTTTTGGTTTTGTTGTATCATCAAAGAAACTAACCCATAGTTGTTTCTATCGTAACCAAAGTTAATTATATATCTGCAAAGTCTTTTTTGACTGTTAAATTACAAGCAACATGAAATTATTAGAAAAATCGACCTGAAATTAAAATTTTAATCTATTAAATTGAATTTGAAGTTATTTTTTTATCATAATAAATCAACAATTTATCCATTCAACTCAAGTTGAATTTCAATCTAATCTCGATGAATCTAAAATGATTTTAACCTGAATTTAAAGTGATCGTAACTTATAATAACATGATTTGATAAATTCAAGTTTTAAATTTGAATCTAAGATTATCAAAAATTTAAAATGATTTCAACTGCAAATTTACCCAAACTCGAAATTTTGTGTAACAAAAGAATTTTATGTTTAGTACATCCAGGCAGCAAAATCCATGAATATTAGAACTTGGTGGAAAACTCCATTGGTAAACATCCAATTGAGAAAGATGAAGTCACATACATATAAAAATATATTGGTGACTCACATGATGTTTTTTCATTATGAAATTAACCTTCCTACTATGCATAAGAGTTGTCTTTATATTTTAATTTTTTATATTTTTGCAATTTTAGTACTAACTAAACGATAATTGTAATTCATTAAGTTTTATTTTAAAATAGGATGCAGTAAACATATTATTATATGTGAATATCATGTTAGCTTATTAATGTTTATATATTACTGATAAAATTTTCAATCAATAGATATTTAATGGGTATCGTTTATGTTAAGATTGAAATTTAAAATTTTTAAAATAGGATAGGCATTAAAAATGATCCAATTGGAGAATATTGACTAAAACTATAACTTTACACATAGTGCAAAACTAATAGCAAAATTGAACCAAACATATTTAAATGCTACTGTTTAGATCGGGGTAAAATTACAGAATTCGAAAAATATAAATTGAAATTGATCAATTTAAAAAGTAGAGAAATCCATAACTTAAGCATAGTATAAAGATTAATAGCAAAAATTATCCTTGATTCAAAGTTGGAATGTTAATTCAAACTAATATTTAAAATCTAAATTACATTCTTAGACCTGGGTCAAGCTTGGACAAAATTTTTTTTGTTCTTGAATTAGTCTATCGGCTTGAATTTAAATTAAATATTTTTATTAAAATTAATTATATAAATTTTAATATAAATTTATATGTTTTATTATTTTATTATTTTTTAAACAATTATACAAGCTTTTTTGAGAAAGTCAATCTCTAGTTGAATTAGGACCTAAACTCAATCTGAAAGTTTTTTAAATCAAAACCAAAATATGATTCGATCCATGAACACTTCCAATACCAATTCTCGTTTAAAACAAAACACAATAAACTTAAATTTAAGTATCTTAAATGTGCACACTATAAATTATGTGAGATTTTGATGCATATTCTATTTTGGTTTAAGTTTCATAACATGTAAATTTTATTTAAAATTTTGTAAAATGGATATAGAAAATATAAAAAAATATTATTTAAATTTATTATATTTTAAATTAAAATATATATTAATTATTAATCTTGTGTTTTTAAAAGATTAATTTTAATAATAATTATTTGGATTTGTATTATTTATAACTATGATTTTAGATGTAACTATGCTTGTAACTTGACAATCATAAACATTAATGAATTTACATTTTGATCACTCAATTTCATAAAGTTGTAAAATGTTTATTGAATTATTTAAAAAATTTTCATTTAAGTCACTGGACTATTAAAGGTTTTTTTTTTTTTTTAAGTCTAGTTAGCGATCCCCAAACGAAAATTCGATAATTGGTACGGTAGATCAATACCCTTGGATGAGTAGAAGAACATACCTTAGATCCAAGTCCATCTGATGGTTAGTGTCGAAGATCGAATAAGAAAATTGTTTGGATTTTGGTTCATAGATTCGTGATGTTCAAAGCTATTTCATGAAAAGAAATAGAATTGTATAGTAGAGAAGGTCATATAATAACAAATTTAACAACTCAGTGACTTAAATGGAAACTTTTAGATAGTTCAATAACAATTTTGTAACTTTTAAAATTGAATAATCAAAACGTAAATTTACTAATAATTTAACATTCAGTGTAATTTACCCTTATTTTACTTTACCGACAAACTCGAAATGCATGCATGCATCTACAATTTAACCAAATTTTCTTCGTAAAATCAAACAAATTCCTCTCTTTTTCAATATTTAGAAAAAATGCAAAATGTTGAAAGATTCCTCTCGTAGTCGTAGACCCCTAAAATTAATATAATCATTCTTAGTCTACTTAAGGAATGAGAAAAAATAAAATACATGGGTATATTAGATTTATATTTAATAATAATATAATAAAATATAAAATTATATTAATATTTATATTATTAAGAAATTTAAATAAAAATTATTTTAAAAAATCATTTCATTTAAATTTAGATTGAGTTAAATGGCTCGAAAAAAAATCTTTATTTAAACTTGGTTCAAATTTATTAGGGGTATTTAGATTTAAATATTAGTTTGAATTAACATTCTAGCTTAGATTAACATTCCGACCCGATGTCAAATTTTATTATTAATATTTATACTATGTGTAAGTATGGATTTAATTATTATACTTCTTTGAATTGGTCAATTTTAATTTGTCGTTTTCGAATTTTGTAATTTTAAATTTGGCTTAAACGGTTGCAATTAAATCTGGTTGGTTAAATTCGACTAGTAGTCTTGTATTATATGTAAAGTTATAGATTTAGTTTATGTTTTTCCAATTGGATTATTCTTAGTCCCTATACTTTTCAAATTTTAGATTTTCAATTTTAACACAAATATAATCGTTAGATCCAGTGATGTTTGAACCAGATTGGGTCGCCTAGTTGGAGTACCGATCCAGATAATGGTAGCGGACTAGTTGAACTGCGGACCGGTACAATCCAATTGAACCGGCTAAAAGCTGGTTGAACTGATAGTTGAATAAGTTTTTTATTTTTATTTTTTTATGAATTTTTAATTTTCTTCATCGAACTAATCGAACTGGTCAAACAAGCGAACTGGTGGCCTGATTAGTTCGACCACTAATCCATTTCTAAAAATATTAGTTAAATCCATTACTTAATTTTTTTTAATAATATATAGAAATAACAAAGTAACATGACATTACACATATGATAAATATACATCAAATTTTGCAAATATCACAACTTAGCTTAATGAGTTTAATAGCAATCGCTAGGTCAAAACTATAATTTTAAAATACAAAATGTATAGGAACTAAATATAAACAAAAAGAAGGTACAAAGACTAAATTCACAACTTATGAATAGTACAAGGGCTAATAACAGAATTTAACCTAACTAGAAAAAAAAAACCCTAAACCCCCAATCCCATCTCCCTCTGCATTTCTCCCCCAAGTATCAATCTTTCGAATCTCTCTCGACGCTAAGCTACCAATCTTTGCTCCCATCGATCTCTGGCAAAGGTAATTCCTCTGATTCTTATCCAACCTTCTTCTTTTTTTTAATATTACTTTTACTTAGATTTTTTTCTAATTTAAGACCTTAGAAACTTCAGATTTTGGGTCGCATCTATCTGCTAGTTTCACTTAACAAATCCTCGATTTCGTTTTGGGATGATAAAAACTATTTTTTTTTGATGATTTTCCTTGACTAATTTTATGAAATGTTTTACATAAGTTGCTTGGTTTTATTCTTAGCGTTAATTGTATTAGTTGATGACTTTGTTAAGACCTGTATTAGATTGTTGTTGTTTTTTTTTTTTTACTTTATAATTCAAATTTGAAGCTCATAAATTTATTCAGACACTAGATTCATAGGATTAAGGTTTCAGTTTATTGATGTGAAACATGGGGTGTTGTCTTCTTTGGATGCTGTTGAAAAACATAACACATCTTCGAAATTTTGTTTCCTGTATGTAAAAGAGTGCTTAAAGATTCCTCTTGAAGCCGTTGTCGTGCAAGAACCATGCTGCTAAAGAACCGATACGTGGTCGGAATTCATGGCACTGAAGAGTGCAACATGGTTCGAATAGAGGTTCTGAGAGAGGGTGTGTGGTTTCTTCAGCGGCATCTAAAAAATGATAATATTTCTTTTGCATTAGCAGCACGATATGCTCACATAGTTTATTATTTGTGTGGTTTCCCCTTTTAACAGGTTAGTCTTTAATGGGAACCGAAGCGACAAAGGACCCGTTGAAAGGGGTAGATTGGAAAGCAATCGGTAGTGAGTTGCAGAAAGATCCGAGCGCTGGCGGTAAATCGGTTGTAAAGAAACGACTTCCAAAGAAGATTAGGCAAATCCCGGATTGTTATTTCCTTCCTCGAATGTCAACTCCTTCTACACTTGCCTTTTACGGAGCGTGTATTGCTGGTGGGATTGGCGCCGGGATGTTACTCGAGGTCTGGATAAACAAGAAAATTAAAGGTATATATATCCGACTTTTCTTGTTTGAACTTTTTGTTATTATCATAACATGTTTAAATGCTTATTTGTTTGTTTTAATTATAACCGGAAAAAGGTCACCCAGAACTGAGAACTAGTGAATAGAAATGAAACATCTGATTCTTGGTTTGCATCAACATACATATATATGTATATATATCTTCCATTTTAGGCAAAGCTTATTGCTAAATGCACCTTTTCTTTTTTTGACAGAGGATGGAGGTGTGGTATGGGAGTTTGGCAAGTAGTGCTTCACATCATCAAACGACGTCGTTCTCATCTGAGTTTCAAATGGGAGTCATCTTGGTAGTGTTCATCTCTGAAAGCATAGGATTCTTCTGGGTTCACTTTTTGGGCAAAATTTGATCAATCCGTTCCATTTTTTTAACTTTTGAAATCGAAATTGTATTAAATAAAAATTAATATCTGAAATCAATGATTGCGATTTGGTTCGACGATATATTTTTTCACAATAATTATAATACATGTTCTACAGTAAATTAAATAATTAAATTAATGTCATAATTATAATAATTGTAATAAATTTATAATAAATAATGAGTGTATTACATTTTTAAAAGAGATGGATAAGCCAATAAGTAATTAGGTATAATGATAGGATATATTGTACTCCCAAAGAGAAAAATAAATTTGAACTTTAAAGACAATATTGTTGGAAGAAATAACTTAAACCCAAAGACGTAAACGGATATGCATAATATTGAAAAAGAGTAAAAAATTATGAATAATTGTTTCTTTTATAAATAAGATAATAAAAGCCAGCACAATAATTTGAGTTCTAGCAAAACAAAAAACAATAACCAACACAATAAATTAAAGTTCTAGCAGAACAAGAAAACATGAAAATCTTAAATTTGAAGGACTCCTCAAGAAACTACTATTGCAGCATCCCAAAATAGTTTCTGCAAAAAGAAAAAGAAAAAGGGTAAGTAATAGGCTAGGATGAAAGTGCCAACAATCTGATGTAAGTATATAATATATAATACTAGAACCCAGGTGTAAATGCAATCGAAAACATATCAAAATCTGGGATAACTTACATATTTTGTTAAATGCAACAATATCACAGCTCTGAACGTATTCATTAATTGGTTCCACTGTAAGATGTTCCTCAATCAGAGTATCAACCGACACTAAATCATCCACAATTGTCATCATAATTTGCAATTTCTTGATTCCGTAACCAACAGGCACAAGCTTAGCTGCAACATGAAATGAAATCCAATGTCAGTTGATGAATAAATTCTATGGCATACAATTTATAAACAATATTAGATTAAGCACTTACAAGCTCCCCAAAGTAGTCCTTCCATTTGAACACTTCTTACTGCTTCTTCAAGCTTTTTCATGTCTGTCTCATCGTCCCATGGCTTAATATCCAATAATACCGAGGACTTTCCGGCTGAGACCGAAGAAGAATAAAATCCCAAGTTAAAATAGTCAACTACGAACATAACAAAAACAAGTTTAAAGGCGGCTCACATTCTTTCTTCTTGGAAGAGGCCTTAACTGCAGCTGCACGTTCTTCAGCTGCCTTCTTTTCCTCCTCAGTCTCTTCACCAAACAAGTCTACATCATCATCGTCGTCATCTTCAGCAGCTGCAGCCTGCACTTGCATAAGCAACTTGAGAATCAGCAAGCAAACCAATTGATTAACTAAATTAGAACATATAAGCACCCGGATTAACTTGCCTTTGAATCTGCAGTTGGAGGAGTGGCCACAGCCTCAGCGGGAGCAAATCCCTCAACAGTCACACCACAGCCTTCTTCAGAAACACCTCTAAATCAAGCATTACATTTCTATTAACCATCCAAATCCCACATAATAAACTTATAAATAATCACAAATAAAAGTAGAACTTACGAGATCCTCAAAAGGGCATCGATGTGTTTGTACCATCGAGAAACATTCAGATAGCTAGACGATGGGGCCCCAGATAGAGCTGTGTAGACGGTGATATCATCCTTTGAAGCTTGGTATCTGCAAAAACAAACAAATAAACAAAAACCCTAAACCGAACAAGATCAAACCTAACCACTGTAGAACATTTCATAAAAGTAAAAAATTACCCAGAGATGTAACTGCGAGTGAGGAGATACTCATCGAGCTTCTTCAAGCCGGCAGCAGAACCCAAGTCGTTGAATGTAACCGCCATTTCCTGTTACTGAAATTAAAATGAAATCAAAGAGAAGAGAAGAAATCAGATTATGAACTACTGTTTTTAAAAACTATAATAATGGATTCGATACTAAGGTTGTAATCAAGCCAATACTGACAAGCTCAAGACCGACTCAAAATTCAGAGCTCCATCTTTAAGCTTGAGGCTCGAGTTCAAGATGTAATGGAGCTGCTCGAACTCGATTAAAAATAAATTAGATTTTTGTAACATATTTTACATATCTATATTAAAACTGAATGGAAAAATATAAATTCATCTTCCAACAAAACACAGATTAACGCATGGATTTGACAACGCATGATAAAGTAGTGTTATTTTTCTTTTATATTTATTGCATATAGATTACTTTCTAAAATTATGGAGAAGCAAAGAAGATTCGATGAAGTGTTGCAGACAGGATAGTTTACTGCTAACATTAGTAATAAAGAAAGAAACTCGATCCTATGTTGATTCCAGTAAAAGTAAATCAGAAAATCAAAAATATTAATGAGGTTTAAATTGACAAATCATAACAGTTTTCCTCTAAAGAAAAACTAGAAGAACAGACACTAAAAAAAACAGAATGGAGAAACAAAGAGTGGGAGCTTACAAGGATAGGAGCTGGAGGAAGAACGAGAGTTTGGAACCTGGAAAGGCAAGAGAAGGAGAAGAGAAGCAGATGAGCGGCGCTGCTGATAGGATTTGGGTGAGGGAAGGAGTAGGTTTAATAGTTTATAGGGGTTTGGGTTTGGAATATTTATGTGTTTCACCCCCTAAAACTAAAGTCTTCCTCTAATACTCCGGAAAGTGAATATTTTGGTAAAAAGACCTCTCCAATCTTTCTCAATTTCAAAATTGAACAAATTAATCCCTTTCAATTTTAAAAGTAAGCAATTAAGGACAATTAATCACATCAATAATGTTTTCCATCAATTGTATACAATTTTGATTGATATAATAATAAATTTAGCTTTTCATGTTGATATATTTAGTCATTTCGGCCTTAGCTCTAAAAAATTCAATAAATTTAACCTCAACATTCACACATTTGCACAAATGTTACAAGATAAATTTGTTAAGTTGAGACCAAATTGACAAAATATGTAAACTTTAAAGACTAAATTTATTATTATATCAACTAAAATTATGTACATTTGGTGGAAAATATCATTAGTTGGACTAAATTGCTTTAATTTTTTTAAGAGAAACTAAATTACTCAATTTCAAAATTAAAAAAAATCGGAGATCTCCCAATATTTTCTGTTGATGGCTCTTGAATTTTTAAAACTTCTTTAAATACCATACTTTCTTTTAAGTAGGGTAAATTTACATTTAATCCCTCTTGATTTTGTACCCTTTAAAAAATTATAATTTGATAAAATAAATTTAGTGATACATTTGGTAAATAAATCATCAATCATTATTTGCCTTTCCAACCAATCAAATACGTATTAAAATTAATTATATTCTTATGCTCATAACTCACAAGAATGAAAAATAATATTAAACCATTACAAGAATTAATAGAAGATATATGTTGACATGATTTACGTTCTCTAATCATATATAATCTTTTTCTTTTAAAAGAAAATCAGTGCAAATTGAGCTTGGGGTTCTAGTGTTACAAATTATGACAGTAATAGACCCTCCTTGAAGGATTTAAGCTCTATTTTAATGGATTGCCGGCTTTAGAACAATAAACTTTTACTTATATCTGGAAGATCATATCTCGTAAAGCTTCACAATAATCATTAAAGACCGCATTCTTGCAAATCAAAACCGACCGTAAGTGAGATAAAACCGGGCACAAAATTTACCCTCCGATTAACCAAAATACTAAACTTACAGAAACATCGACCGCCGACCAGGCTCAGACAGCAGCAAACCTTGGACATAAATATATATTGGCATCAATGTATTCGGAGAAAGAACTTCAGAGGCCTTATGATATGTGGTCATTGATTGATTGCGGATAAAATCTGATGATAGAGAAAACAATAGACAGTTAAACTTCGGGCATTACCAAGTTCCGATCGGCAACAATCGAGTAATTATACAGAAACCTGACAGGCGAAGAAGAAAAGATGATATTGTCAAAGTAGAACTATAAGATTGCACTTGTTGAGTAAGATACCTTATCGCTGAAAATGCGAAAAACATCCAGTCCCATAGCTTTGTCGAGTTCCTAACAAAAGGTAAAAACACGATTTAGTAGGCGCACGAACAACATCAGCAAAAAGGAAAATAAGTCTCAGATCTTGGTTTTCAAGTGGGAATAACATCACTGACATTCAATGCATCTGGGGAGCTATTGATATCAGAGATAAGTTTTTGAAGATGTTCATCCTTCAAGGCTTCACGGATGTCATCGGAAGAAGCTGCATGAGAGAACATGATAGATATAAATAGTTGTGTGAAGCGATTTAACCTGATTCGGCATCAAGACAGTTTGTCTAAAGTTTCTCCGGCTCTAACATCATATGGATAATGAAAACATTTTGATCATACGAGCTAGTTATCTTAAGCTGGAAGCCATACATCTCAATCTGGTGTACAATGAGTCCCCGAGAATCAATTTACCTGATGTGGACAAATATTTTGGGGCCTGACGTGAAACTTCATGCAGACCAAATCTAGCTAAAACCAATGCAATCGGCCTACTATAAAATGCAAAAAATATTCTACCACAAGTCCACCACAATACCATCGGCAGATCCTTTTAACGCATTACAACCATTGAATCATCTAAAACCATCATCGATATATTGAGCTGTAAGATATCCCTATGAGATTTCAGTATTTCTCCCATGGATACATTGAATTCTTATTATCGGAAGCAAAAGATCTACTAAAGATATCCGAGCTAGGTAAGATTAAAAAGAATATACCAATAGCCTGCATCTGCATAATTTGTAGCACTTCACTTGGGTCCTCAACTTCTAGTTTCCTCCCCACCAGAAATTCTCGACTAGCAGCTAATAGAAACAAAACAAACAACATTTGAGCTTTTGTAGGTTTCCAAGAAAAGAAGGATTTGATTAAGTTGTTGATATTAACACACCAAGAAGAAGAAAAATAATTCACGTGTATGAGAATGATATTTCATGGAACTGAGTTCTTTGAGTTGCAATGACCTCCAAAAACTCGTAAAGTTAGACACCGTAACATGTCAGGCAAGCAAATGTAAAACATGATTCCTTTCCCCGGGCTTTTAGAACCGTAAAGGTACTCACTTGGTTAGATATAACAAAAAACATTTGTTTTTAAAAGAAACGGTGGCTTCCATCAATGAAAAGTCTTTCACAACTTCTGAATTTTTCAATCACCGAAAAACATGCAGTTGATGAACTGAGTTCTTACTGGGTCTTCCTTCAGATGATTTCGGCTCGACACTGGGGGGTACTGCATCATTGGTGGACTCCGGCTTGACACAAGTTGTTACAGCATTATCGATGGACCCCAAATTCACACTGGGGGTTCCTGTATTATTCACAAATCGCATTAGTTTTTAAATATGGCTGTTCTAGAACCACAGAGCAGAGCTCAACTTCAGCTAGGAAACATCAGTAAAACCCCTTGGCTATGTTATTTTCTGTTGACCCGAACTTGAGTGGAAATACACATCGGTTATATTTGCAGTTGGTTTCCAATTACATAAAGCTCAATATGAATTATTCAACAGACCAGAAAGGCAGTGTCGATACTGCTGAAAGTTACGAAACAAAAAGAGAATTCCAAATTTATCACTTCATAAGAGTTTATAGCATCATCAACACAAGAAAATTGACCTGAGGTGAAATCAATTAGTACCTCTCAACATGTACCAATCTATAAAAAGATATCATTAGAACATCTAATGCATTAAAAATATAAGCATCATTGATTAGAAAAAAATTCTCAACAGATTTTTTTTTTACGGATTCCAACTTCTCGCAGGGAGTTTCTGCATTATTCATAAAAGCACATTAATTCCCAATTTCTAGTATCACAATAACAATGTCACCTTACGAATTTAGCTGCAAAGTACAAGTAAGTTAAAAAGGACAATAAACCCAAATTTTCCTTTAAATCTTTGTCTACAAAAATTGAGACCATACACAATTGGTTAGGTACTTTTAGCAAACACACATTCAACACCATTATTAGAAGTTTAGAATATAAGTTGATGAGAAAGGATTAGGCAAACAAAATTCCTATGATTAAAAAGCAATAAAATCAAGCAAAATTTGAATATTTATCAACCTAAATGAAGAAATAAAAGATGAAATAGAATAATTAAGGGGAAAAAAAGAGAACTAAAAGGAATTGTTGGGTGTTATACCTTTGTGTGTCTTGAAACATGCCAGAGAACAGCTGAAAAAAAATGAAAGAGTAAAATAAACAAATAAAAACCCAGAAATAAGAAAACTGTAAAAAGAATGGAAGGGAGCTGAAGAACTTACTAAGGAACAAGACAAGATGGGCACTTGTATTTGGATTGAGTTTGGTTGCAAACTTGACACTGCCGTGAAGGACCTCCCATTTTTTTTTCTACTTCGCCAAACAACAAAGCAAAAAAAAAAAAAAAAAAACCTTTTTAATGTTTGATTTGGGGCGTTAAAAACTAACCCAAGAAAACAAAAGTAGTTATTGATTGGAGGAAGAAGAAAGGTAAGACGATGGCGGGGCAGAGACGATTGCCTCCTTTCCAAACTCCTAAGGTTTTTTTCTCTTTTATTTGTTAGTTTTTGTTAGTATTGTGGTCTAATAATGATTTCAGTCCCTTTAGTATGTTGAAATTATAATTTAATCCCAGACCGAGATTAATCCTGGAAACTAAGAAGAAACTTCCACACAGACATCAATCACAGGAAATTCGTGGATAAGAAACAGTCTAAAATCTAATCATAACTCAAACAAAGCACACTCACTAGAAAAACCCACAACATCATGAAAAACACTTAACTATTCAAAGAAATCAATCCTAGAACTAATCTTAGGAGCCAATAATGTTCAATCCTCATTGAAAACAACACCAGTGCACGTTGTGGGCTTCGGTAATTATTCAATGAAATTAGTGGATGATAGTTTCTTTTTTCTTCATATTCATGCTTAGAACTTGGAAAAGGAGGCTGTTTTTTAATCTCTCCTGTCTCAACTGTTGTTCAAGATCAGTTTTGTTTTAATGCAGAAACTAGAAAGAGCGACTGAGGGAGAGACGTTACCGTCGAGAGAGTGACGGACGGTGGCGGCAGCCGAAAGATGAGGAGTAGAGGCGGAAGCCGGTGGACAGAGGAGAAATGTAAAGCTGGCACCAGCAGGGGGAACGGCCGACGGGCGACGGAGGTGAAGCACGGGGGTCAGCCAGCAGGGATGTTTTCTTCTATTTTGGTTTCGTGAATTTAGGTTTTTGGGTTTTTAATAGGCTTAATTGAACAGAGACCCTTAACTATGGCCTCTTTATAAGTTAGGGAATAAAGTTTTTTTTGTCGGGTCCGTAATCAAAGTTCGGCCTTGCCTTCAGATACCATACCGCTATACAATTACAACCCATCTTTGCTCAATGAGTGCAAAATACCCATATTTTAGCACCCGGTGCAACGGCTCAAAGTGCAACATCGAGCGCCAATTTGATTTAGGGTGGCAGAAGGGGGTAAAATTACTTTGTTATCTATTTCATTAGGAATTGTGGGTTTTTTGGTCCATCACATTCATACATTTACTATTCATGTAACGATATCTTTATTTTTGAAAGTTGTTCTATTTACTCGTAGCTCACATTTGATATTGGATCAAATAAATCTCGATTTTTATTTTCCTTATGACGGGCCTTGAAGAGGGAGCATGTCAAGTTTCAGCTTGGGATAATGTCTTTGTACAAGCCCATTTTGCCCGGGCCCATACCAGCAAAACATATACACTAGGCCCAACTAACCCAAACAAACCCAAAATTATTAACCTAGCCCAAAATTTAAAAAAAGAGACCAATGGCCCAAACGGCCCAAAACATAAACAAATTTCAGCAAAAAAGAAAACCCTAGGGTTTCCCTGCCTCTCCAGTTTCGCGCCACCTGCTACCATGTGCGTCTGACGCCTCCTGCCATCGCCGTACGGTCACCTGCAAACACGCAAGAAGAAAAGCAGAAGTAGACAAGACTAGACAGAAAAAATTTAGCTTTCTTTGGCTATAAAGCTGAATATTGTAAAATGAAATAGGGGGCTTCATCACTGTAATCGGGAGTCCCGATTTTTGAAAAGAAAAAAAACATTAAAAGAAAGAAATACAAAGCAGAAAACAGAGAAGGTTTTCCCTTCTTTTTCTCTATCATTCTGTTTAGAAGATCTTTTTTTCTTTTGTTTTATCTACTCCTTTTTAGAATATTAGTAATAAAATAAATAAAAGGGGACTCAACGGGAACCGCCACGGTTTCGCCGTCGGAGGGTTTCTCCTCCGTCTCCGATTCAGATCCGAAAGGGGTTGAGGATTCCCCTCTTTCTCGCGGGTTGAGAGAGCTTGGCTCTCAAGGACGCCGCAACGAGGGCTAAAGGGCCTTTCTTTCTCGGCGTTGACCGCCGGCCACGGGGTGCCGCAGCGGAGGCCGAAGAAGGCCATCATTCGGATGGTTGGGGGGAGGTGGAGAGTTTTTGTTTTTTTTATTTCTTATTTTTTTTGAAGCAGATTAGAATGAGATTTAGGGGTTTTTTTTAGTTTTTATAGCATTTAAAACGGCGCCGTTTTAGCCCCATAACCCGCGCGTCGACCCGACCCGCGACCCAGGGTCCGCGTTTTTTTGTGCGGGTGGGTTATTTACGTGCGCGGTCCTTCCGCTTTTGAAGCGCGTTGCAATTTGCCCCTTTTTTGTTATTTTCTTTTATTTTTAATTTAGCCCCAGAGTTTTATTTTGGTTTCATTTTGGTCCACTACAGCACTGCCTTTTGGGGCTATGGTCTATTTACCTGTTTGGTCCCCCCTCTTTCGGCGAATGTCACAATTTAGTCCTTTTCGTTTTTTATTTTAAATTCGCCCAATATTTTCTTTTTTATTTCGATTTAGTCCGCATTTTAGCACTTTTATTATTTAAGTTAATTATTACTATTACTATTATTATACTAATATAATTGCTTCTATATATATATGTATATATGTGCCCATATGTACGTTTTTTTTTATATATACTATAGTTTATATATGTATGTATTTACATGCATATATACATTCTTACATGTATTCTCTTTTATTTGCATAAATATATATATTTGCATATCCTTTATACTTCTAAAATATGTATTTTGTATATACTCTTTATATTTTATGTATTCCATAACTTTTTATATACATATATACATTCACTTACTTTATGATTTATAACTTAAATATGTTTATATATATACATGAACATTTTATTTCCTACTATTTGTATTGTTATTGTTATACTATTTGATATTTATTTATTTATTTATTCATGTATTCGTTATTATTTTTAGGAACTGCTTTAATTATCTTATATACTGGATTTGTTATTTTATGTATTTTATTTCTTTTTGATTATTGCTTATATTAGTTTTACTTGTATTATCATTATCATTGTGTTATACATGTTAATATTGCATTTATTCCTACCATTTTGTGTTAAGTTAATTTTATTTAATATGGTTTTTAAATAAAACCAAATCTCGTATTTAGATTCGAGAAGGTCGTACCCTAACTTACTGGGTTTCGATTTTCATAATAAATCTAAATACACGAATCTTTTTAAACTCAAGTTTTAAACAATCTCGGGAATTAAGAAAAGATTGTACCCTAACTTACTGAGTCTCGATTTTTTCGTTAAACCCGAATAGCAAAAATATCCTTTTAAATTTCCAAACATATAAAATTTTGAAAATAAAGGCAATATTCTGTATTTAGAAAATTTGAGAAAATCGTGCCCTAACTCACTGAGCTTCGATTTTTCTCGTGTTGATTCTAAATAACTGAATATCCTTTTTAAAATTAAAACGCATGCGGTTTAAATACAAAATAAAAGGCAAGCTTACTCTCAAAAAATACGAGGTGTCGTGTCCTAACTTACTGGATGTGACATCTTGTTAATTCGAGATAAGAATGCATTTTTCATTTTGATTTATTCGAGTCATTTTTAAAATAACGCAATGTAAAGAGGGATCGTATTTTTAAATTCTTTTCGAGTTTTTAATTTTCGACACCAAGACATTAAGTAATCAACTAGGTACCAATTTTGGGCGCATCGAGGGTGCTAATCCTTCCTCGTGCGTAACCGACTCCCGAACCTATTTTTCTGAATTTCGTAGACCAAAAGCGTTGTCTTAATAAATCTAAACCGTTTATTAAAAATAATCATTCTTCGAGGTGACCCAATCACACCTCATCAAAAAAGATTGGTGGCGACTCTCATTTTCGTTTTCATTTTCAAAAAAACCAAGTCGACCCCGTTTTCATCCAAAAAATAGCGTCAACAGCTTGGCGACTCCACTGGGGAAGGCATAACACGAGAGTTAAGCCACGAGTTGATTATTTTTTGTCTTTTTGCCGAAATTTGAAATTTTGGTTTAAATTTACGATCCTTTCATTGCATTTCATTCGTCTTTATTTCAGTCTTCACCATCTTGTTTATAATTACTGTGTTTAGATGTATATTTCTGCACATTGTATTGCATGACCGTTGGTCACACCTTTTTAGGTGGGAGTGAGAAACTACGCCTTCGTGAGGTTTTCACCTCCGCATGGGATAGTGAATCGCTTTCAGGATACATCCATACCTATGTCTTCGTGAGATTTTCATTTCCGCATGGCCATAGGGAAATGTATTCCCCTGAACCGAACTCGATCCGTATGAGCCTATAATGGGTGAGGATCGAGGAATCCGCTGGTTCGGGTACCCTTCTTTTAGAGCCAACCCTCATATAGTAGACTTAGAAACTTAACCTAGGTAGAGCCACTCCAAACCCCTAGTATCTACCTGATTAGGTACTTTTGTTTTCTGTGCTTGCTTATGTTTTGTACTAACCCCTCTTGTTGTGTTTTGATTATGATTGCATTGCATTGCATTTGCATCTTAGGAAAGAGAGATGGATTCAAGTTCGATTACTAAATTAGAAAGCTTGTCATGGAATACGAATTCCTTGATAAAGTGGAAAATAATACGACTTCTCGAATATATTTTGAGGAACGTAAAAAGGGCGATGAAAGAGTTCGTGATCTGCTTCGTGGCCTGAGGATTCAAGGAGATTGTCTAAGAGCCTTCGACGTTCCAAGAAGCTGACGAGCCTTATGAAGAGGGGCAGATGATTGATCGTGACCAAGATCAAAAGAAGGAGCTAGCAATGGTATCTATTGGCGAGATTACTTCAAACATGCGGATGAAGAAAAAGACCGATGTTGTTTCTTAGAATATGAAGATGATGTCGTACATGTATCCATTTTATGTAAGGGAATTTGCTTTCTAGAAAAGTTTCCTAAATGTAATTGAATCAGAATCAACGTTTCTTTAGGCATTCATTTCATGCATTTGCATCACATTGCATTACATACATTAAAATCCATTGAAAGAGTCTGAACGAGTAAATTTATTTCAACTAACCTGGAAAACCAACTAACTAAACACTCTTACGATATCCAAGCAAAGGCTAGAGAAATGGAACGAAGGTTGGAAAAATTAGAGCGAATGCAGATTCAGATGCAGGGGCAATTGACTGAATTTCAACAGAAGATGAAAGATCAGATGCTAGAATTACGGAGAACTATGATAAACCAGTTCAACCGATTGCTAGCTGGAAAGTCAAAAGAAGTGAAAGACCCGGTGGTTTACTTTGGGGTTGATAATGAGGATCTTGTCTATTCCTTAGATTGTACTCCAACAAGTGTCCAGGTCCAGCCAGATGGGCGCCCACAAAGAGTACTTTTTACTATCGGATCCCGATATTATCAGACTGGTACATCGACACCAGTGAATTGCCTGACAGGCTTAGGATCCAATTTGAGGAACGATTTAGCTAATCCTGTTGCTAATCTAGCCGAAATAAAGCAGATGAGGGTAGAGTACTCAGATATTATAAAGGCCCCAAGGAAGAAGGAGAATAAAAAGGATAATGTAGGCGGATATAACAAGGGCCACTCAAAGCCAATCACTGTGGGCAGACCAAAGACGGAGATCACCAGCCATTAGAGCCCTTTAAAGCAAGAATCTGTAGTGAAACCAGGTACTGAGAACCTCCAGTTCACACCAATTCCGATGTCATATAAGGAGTTGTATCAAAGCTTGTTCGATGCGCATGTTGTTGCTCCTCGTTACTTGACCCCTTTACAACCTCCTTATCCCAAATGGTACGATATGAACGCGCAATGTGATTATCATGCGGGAATTTTAGGGCACTCAGTAGAGAATTGCATTGCCTTTAAAAAACTGATTGAAGGGCTTATCAGTATGGGCATTGTTAAATTTGATGATTCCTCTAGTGCAGAAAATACACTGCCCAATCATATTAATGACGAGGCGAATGAGGTGTACGAAGAAGTGTTGGGAAATGTTCACATCAACGACGTGTCTGAAGACACAATTGCGAAGGGACCTTGTTAGATGTCCGCCCTTATGAATTCTGGAGTGTTCTAAACAATTAGACTGCGGAAGGAATTCCTATAGTTTTTAGAGCTTTTCTAGAGTAATGTTCAGAACATTTTTGTTGTTTTAGCCTAAAAGTGATAGAAATTCCTTTGTGAAATAGGCTCATATCTGAACGTTATTATTCTAATGAAATACATCTTTGCGATCATTTTTGAGCCAATGTTCTTTCATTCTTTATGAATAATTATTTCTGATTATTTCATTCTTTTAGATTTTCTTCCACATCATTCATTCATTCATAATCATATTGTATAAATAATTGTTCATAAATTTATACTTTCTTTTGTATATTCTTTGGTACTTATTATGAGTCTCCAGATATCGATGACATGAGTGACACTGCTACAGACTCAGATTTTCCTTTTGAGCGAGGCATGTGTTTAGACAGATCTCATGACTTTTGAAATGACATAGATTGTAGCTTATCTCCGAACTTGTTGAGGATGGTAGAATAAAAGGATAGACAGATCCTACCTCACAATGACTCATTAGAAATTGTGAGTGTGGTAAAGATTAGAATTGACCTGACCGCAGAGACGAAACAAGACCTTGTTGAGTCACCTCTAGAGTTCAAAGATGTCTTTGTATGATCATAATAGGATATGCCCGGATTAATCGCTGATAATGAAATATGCACAACAGCACGATGTTAGAAATTTACAGTATGAACGATGTAATTCTTTGCTCGGGCAATGCCTTTCTCATGGAGTCAGCATAGCTTTGCCCATTTGAAGTCAAATTTCTACCTCTTCAAGTTGTTGTTGGGTCCATCCTGATTAAAGAGGAAGATCTAAAGTTTTATGTCGTAGTTGCACCCCAAAAGGCTAAGATCAAGAAAGGGAAGAAAAAGAAAAATCAAAATCAAAGTCAAAATGAAAATGAAAATGAAAAAAATCAAAATTAAAATAAAAAAAACAAAAAGAAGAAAGAAGAAAAAATCAAAATCAATATCAAAATAAAAATGAAAAAAAGAAAGAAGAATGAAAAAATAGAGACCTAGATGAAAAAATCAGAATGAAAAAAAAAAGAAAAAGAAAAGGAGAGGCCAAAGCGAAAACCCGCAAAGGGCGCTTTGTGACCAAATAAGGTTTTGAGTTGAAAACCAGAAAAGGGCGACTCAAATTTCGAGCACAATGAGGCATGGACATCACCATTATCGAAGACTTCTAATGGGCATTGCTTCATTTTGAGAGGCTACTTCATGAGCCAAAGTCATCGTATACCAATACAGAATTTCAGAGAAGAGAGTATTGGAGAATGCATTGAGCTTAAACAATAGCACGATCGCTGAGGTCTCAAATCAACTCAGAAGTGGACACCACGATTCGTCACTGAATTGCCTAGAGTTTAACATCAAAAATTGAAGGAAAATGACTGAGACTTACAAGGATTGACATGAGAAATTACTATTTGCCTTCCTTGCTTGTCGAACATCTGTACCGGGGCAATACCTTTCTCTTTGGTTTGCGGGGTTTATGTACTTTTACCTATTGAAATCTTTGCTCTCCGGGTATTAGTTGAGCTAGAATTGGATGAAGCAGAATGGATCCAATCGCGATGCGATCAGTTGAACTTAGGAAAAAGGTTAAAAGCTATTCTTCAGGGTCGGATGTACCAGAAACGAATGATACGAGCCCATAATGAACAGTGTCATCTCAGAGAATTCCATGAGAGGGTTGGATGTCGAAAAAGATCATTCCTCTCCAAAATGATTCCAGAGGGAAATGAATGCCAAACCGAGAATGTCCCTACGTTGTAAAGAAGACATTTTTCAGAAGAGCACTGATCCTGAGTGAGATTGCTAGTCCTATAAACTCGGATCCAGTCAAGAAATACTTCGTTTAAAGAAGAAAAAAGGACCAAGGTGAAAACCCGCAAAGGGCACTCTGAGTCAAAAAATAATTAAATAAATGAAAAATGAGAATGAAAAATGAAAATAAAAAATGGAGAGGCTAAGGGGAAAACTCGGAAAGGGCGCCTTAGGCCAAAGGGGATTTGAGTTGAAAACCCGAAAAGGGCGGCTCAAATATTTGTTCAAAATGGGGCATGAGGCGATCAGAGCGATTCGAATTTTGATCATATTGGGGCATGTGGTGATCTTGCTATGCATGAATTAACAAGAAAGGATATGCGACGTCTTGGAGCATCGACAAAGCACTGTAGATCTCCTAAACACATGTTAAACTCAAAATGGTCTTCAGAAAGTTTGTACAGAGAAGTTCAAGTTGCGATATCTGAGGCACTCAATTCTCATATTATTTGTTGTTTTTGGAATACTTTTTTTCCAAGATATATATTCCCAATCAATCTCTTTGTCATCCTTCTTTACTATTTTTGGATAACTTGTTCTTTCGAGCTATGCTCAGAACCAACTTTATTCTTAGCTATTGTTATGACCCTTTTTTGCAAGCATGTTGCATTGGAATAATGATTAATGGACTAATAATACGTTCACAAAGGAAGTTTTGCTTATTACTCTCGAAAGTTTCTAAATAATATAAGAGCCTGAAGTAGGACTATTGTTTAGAACACACCAAATTTAAAGGTTGGAAATTTGAGAAGGAATAGTCTAAATTTAGACTTTCTCTTTGGATTTTTGTTTTCAAGTGTATCGATTGAACAAAATGATAAGATGTCGTGTCAATGACAAAGCTTAAACGAACAAGCAAGCAATGATCATCAGGCAATAGAAAGTGGTTACCTCGGAGAAGAGAGCTTCATTTGCGCATGAGTCTTTGGTACAACACCCTGAGAATGGTGTAGGAAACCAGAACGGTTCAGATCCTATATACCCGAATTGTGATAAAAGAGGACTGAGGAAAAGCCACGTATTTCTACCCTTAAATTACTGTGAGAGAATGATGGTATAAATTTTAGCGTCCCAGTGGATATAACTTTGAGGTTTACAGTGGGGACAGTCTGGCTAAATGTTTCTTCAGAAAGCGCCAGTCGAAAAGGAAGGTGTTGTAACATTTCAGTGACAAAACCTTAATAAACTTCGAGTAGTGATAACCTAAGTGGGATCATTCTCGGAAAAATAAAATTCTACATTCATGCAAACACCATTCACACATGTCTAGTTAGGAGCATTTGATTCATTTTGATCATGTCATCCTAATCATTAGGCATAATTAGGTTCATTATACAGGTCTTATTTTCCTGAGATTACAGTGGAACAGACCGAAGAATTTTAGGTCTTATCTCCCTGAGATTACAGTGGAGTAGACCGAAGAATTTTAAATCTTATCTCCTTGAGGTTACAGTGGAGCAGATTGAAGCCAGATATATTATCTCCCTGAGATTACAGCGGAGCAGATCGAAGACACTATCCTATCTCTCTGAGATTACAGTGGAGCGGATTAAAGGATCTTATCTCTCTGAAGTTACAGTAGAGTGGATCGTATCAGGTCTTATCTCCCTGAGATTACAGTGGAGCAGACCGAAGAATTACAGATCTTATCTCCTTGAGATTACAGCGGAGCAGATCAAAGATAGTAATCCTATCTCCCTGAGATTACAGTGGAGCGGATTAAAGGATCTTATCTCTCTAAAGTTACAGTAGAGTAGATCGCATCAGGTCTTATTTCCCTGAGATTACAGTGGAACAGACCGAAGAATTTCAGATCTTATCTCCCTGAGATTACAGCGGAGCAGATTGAAGCTAGTAATCCTATCTCCTTGAGATTACAGTGGAGCGGATTAAAGGATCTTATCTCTCTGAAGTTACAGTAGAGTAGATCGCATCAGGTCTTATTTTCTTGAGATTACAGTGGAACAGACCGAAGAATTTCAGATCTTATCTCCTTGAGATTACAGCGGAGCAGATTGAAGCTAGTAATCCTATCTCCTTGATATTACAGTGGAGCGGATTAAAACCAATGATCTTATCTCTCTGAATTTACAGTAGAGTTGTAACACCCCTAACCCGTCTCCGTCGCCGAATCAGGGTTACGAGGCATTACCGAACAAACACAACCATTTCTAAAACCAAACTGATCACAACATGAAAATTTAATTACTTTCGCATAGCTATTATAATTTACAATCAAAATGTAATTAACATCGTACTCAAACCTATACATGCCATAAGATCGAGTTCAAATATTTAACAAAATACCAAAAGAAGTCGATAGTGTGATGGACTGTGCTGATGATCCCCGAGCTCGTAACGCGTCTCCAAATCTATAAAAACGAATGAACGAAAGCAAACGAAGTAAGTTTTTATAGCTTAGTAAGTCTCCAGCATAACTAAATGTATAATTATAAACACATAATTATTATAACCTTTTTAATCTATTCTACTGAAATTTCAACTAACACAACCAACTAACATTCATACATTATTCTACTCAGACCATTTCATTTATAGTCAGATATGTATACCTGTCGGATGAATTCAGTTTAATATATATATTATACAAAACAACATTACAATTGAATGTATACCACCGAGCATATATATATACATATTATATACATATCAAACCGATTGTATATGTACACTCAAGGTAAGTTCTAAATCAATTCAAATCTAACACAAATATATATACATCAATCACATCTTATATTTGTTTGTATATAAATATACTCATTATGAATTTATACCTGAATACTTAGGTAACACATACATTCGAAATACACACATATATATATATATATATATATCTCAAATGCATACATGATTAATTATAAACACATAGGCTCAACATATATATGTTTAACTACCACATATCACCATATGCATTTATAAATTCAGCAATCACATATATCTAATGTACATATGTATTCATCGATTTCATATAATCACAAATCATAGATATATCTATTGCATATTCTAACACAATTTAAACAGATTCACCGGCATTTTGCCTGCTAGGCTTAAAGCCTGATTCAGTACACCTGCACTTAGCCTGCTAGACATATAGTCTGAAATGTATCACCGGCATTAAGCCTGCTAGACTTAAAGTCTGAATTACTTCACCGGCATTAAGCCTGCTAGACTTAAAGTCTGAATTACTTCACCGGCATTAAGCCTGCTAGACGTAACGTCTGTATTACATTCAATCACTTTATAATAATTCAAACTAACAATTTCATATCTTCACTACCATTCAAAAACTTTTACGTGAATATACATACAAAATCGAAACTTTCACATACATATATAATTCCATACCAAATTTCGATTCAAGAATTTATACATGTGCATTTATACATATTCAAATCTACCATATGAATGTATAATTTCATACTCAATTTCAAAACAAAAACTTGTACATATATAAATGCACAATCAATCCTTGCATACTTATATAATGACATAACTAAATTCAATACACAACACATACATGTATATTTGCATGCTTATTCGACTTTATATATATACATACTTATATAATCATTCAAACCATACATATATATATACCTATATCTTATACATACCTTTGATTAATCCAATAATTTATACAAGATCATACTTGTATATTCGAACATGTTATATACAATATCTATAGTCCAAAGTTTATTCAACTATTATACTTTAAATTATAGCTCAATCATAAGATAAAATTAGTATGCATGTATAAATATTAACTTAATAACTTTTAGTTGCTAATAGACTTACCTCGGATATCAGCAAACACGATCGACTATTCAATTACCTTCGACTTCCCCCGATCCAAATTCGTTTTCTTCGTTCCTTGATCTAAACATAGTCAAATTTAACCTTTTTATTCATCAAAACATTCATTTGAGTCCAACAATACATAAATGGGAAAATTACCATTTTGCCCCTAACATTTTGCACTTTTTGCAATTTAGTCCTTTTTGCACAAAACACCAAATACACAAAATTTGCCCATAACACACAAGGGCCGAATATTCATGGTTCTCATACAAGTCCACACATTGCATTTATTTCACATTTTAGTCCCTCAAAAATTTATTTTCACAATTTAGCCCTAAATACTCAAATTCATCAAAAATCCCAAGACAAAACATGTTAATCTAAGACATATCTTCCATTATTCATCATCAAACATCACAAAACACAAATATTCATCAATGGCATAACTCAAAATATTCATTAAAATTAGAAATTCAAGCATGGGTCGGGTAGTATTCAAAGCAACGATCTCAAAAACGTAAAAATTATCAAAAACCGAAACCAAAGCATACCTTAATCAAGCTAGTAAAGTGCCGAAACCCATAAATGCCATGGATGTTTTCTTTCTTTGCAACATTCGGCCAACAAAAGAGATGATAATGGCTTGTTTTATGTTTTGTTTTATTATACTATACATTATTTATTAATTTACTTATTTAACCTTTAATAATTAATAAACAAAACATATATAATAAGGTTATATTAGTCCTTTGCCACCCACTATCTATGTTTTAGTCTAATTGCATCATTAATCCCCCATTTTAAAAAGACAACAACAATTAGGTACTTTTAGATTTAACCCCTAAATTTTTATTTTAAGCGATTTAATCATTTTATTTAATCGGACACTCAAATGACAAAATTAAAACACGAAAATTTCACACAATTAAATTCACACATAATAAACACACAAAATAATATTAAATATTTTTTGACTCGGACTTGTGGTCCCGAAACCACTATGTCCGATTAGAGTCAAAACCGGGTTGTTACAACTCTCCCCCCCTTTGGGATTTTCGTCCCCGAAAATCTTACCGGTGAATAGGTTTGGATAACGCTCTTTCATTGTATCTTCTGACTCCCAAGTTGCTTCTTCAACCCCATGTTTATGCCACAATACTTTAATTAACGGAATTTTCTTATTTCGTAATTCTTTGATCTCACGAGCCAGAATGCTAATCGGTTCTTCCTCATATGTCATATCAGAGTTAATTTCAATCTCCGTCGGACTAATCACATGTGAAGGATCAGATCGGTATCTACGGAGCATCGAAACATGGAATACGTAATGAATCTTTTCTAACTCAGGCGGTAACATCAATCTATAGGCAACCGGTCCGACACGTTTTATAATCTCATACGGTCCAATGAATCTTGGACTCAATTTGCCTTTACGACCGAATCTGAGTACTTTCTTCCACGGTGAGACTTTCAAAAACACTTTATCGCCGATCTGAAATTCTATATCTTTTCTTCTCAAATCCGCATAAGATTTCTGACAATCTGATGCTGATTTCAGGCTGTCCCGAATCACTTTCACTTTCTGTTCGGTCTCTTTAATCAAATCAACCCCGTGTATCCTATTTTCACTGAGCTCGGTCCAATACAGTGGTGTACGACATTTACGACCGTACAAAGCCTCATAAGGTGCCATTTTAATACTAGATTGAAAGCTGTTATTATAAGCAAATTCAATCAAAGGTAAATATCGTTCCCACGTACCTTCAAACTCGAGAATGCAACATCTCAACATGTCCTCAAGTATCTGTATAATTCGCTCCGATTGACCATCTGTTTGCGGATGGAAAGCTGTGCTAAAATGTAGTTTCGTACCTAAAGCATCTTGTAATTTCTTCCAAAACCGCGATGTAAATCTCGGGTCTCTGTCCGAAATAATAGAAATAGGCACTCCGTGCAATTTTACAATCTGAGAAATGTACAATTCAGCAAGTTTATCAAGCGAATAATCAATACGAACCGGAATAAAGTGAGCCGATTTTGTCAATCTATCCACAACAACCCAAATTGCATCTTTCTTGCTGGGTGTTAACGGTAAACCGGATACAAAATCCATCGTAACTCTGTCCCATTTCCATTCAGGTATCATGATCGGCTGCAGCAATCCAGAAGGTACCTGATGCTCGGCTTTTACTTGCTGACATATTAAACATTTCGAAACAAAGTCAGAAATGTCTCGTTTCATACCATGCCACCAATAGTGCTGTTTCAGATCGTTATACATTTTTGTACTTCCCGGATGAACAGAAAATCGGCTATTATGAGCTTCATTCAAAATCATCTGTATTAACTTTGAATTTCTCGGAACACATAATCGATTTCTGAATCTCAAACAATCCTCAGCATCAACTAGAAATTCTGAATCAACATTTAAGTCACACTGAGCTCGTTTTGCAAGTAAATCATTATCGACCTTCTAGGCTTCACAAATCTGTTGAACAAATTACGGTTTTGCTTTCAACTCAGCTACTATCGCACCATCATCAGACATAACCATATGTGCGTTCATTGCACTCAAAGTAAACAGTGATTTTTGACTTAGGGCATCAGCAACAACATTAGCCTTTCCCGGATGATAGTCAATCACAAGCTCGTAATCTTTCAGCAATTCTAACCATCGACGCTGTCTCAAATTCAGATCTTTTTGAGTCATCAAATGTTTCAGGCTTTTGTGATCGGAATAAACATGACATCTTTCGCCAAACAGATAGTGACGCCATATTTTTAACGCAAATACAATAGCGGCCAATTCCAGATCATGCGTCGGATAGTTCTTTTCATGCGGCTTTAACTGTCTCGAGGCATAGGCTACAACTTTGCCTTCCTGCATCAAAACACAGCCCAAACCGTTTAAAGATGCATCACTATAGATAACAAACTCTTTACCCGATTCGGTGTTGAACTAGGACTGGAGCTTCGGTCAAAAGAACTTTCAACTGATCAAAGCTTTTCTGACACTTTTCTGACCACTCAAACTTAACGTCTTTTTGTAGTAGCTTTGTCATCGGGGTCGTAATCATAGAGAACCCTTTCACAAAACGTCTATAATAGCCAGCAAGCCCCAGAAAGCTTCGAACTTCCGAAACATTCCTCGGAGAATTCCAATCAAGTATAGCTGAAATTTTACTCGGATCAACCCGAATACCCGATGCTAATACAACATGGCCCAGAAAATTGACTTCACGTAACCAGAACTCACATTTACTAAACTTTACATACAACTGCTTATCTCGCAAAGTTTGTAACACAAGTCTCAGATGTTCGGCATGCTCATTTTCATCACGAGAGTAGATCAAAATGTCATCAATAAATACTACCACAAACTGATCTAGATACTTCCTAAAGATCTGATTCATCAAATCCATGAAAATAGCAGGTGCATTAGTAAGTCCGAAAGGCATAACAAGAAACTCATAATGTCCGCACCTCGTTCGGAAAGCAGTCTTTGGCACATCTGAGTCTTTAACTCGCAACAGATAGTAGCCTGATCTCAGATCTATCTTCGAAAACACAGTAGCCCCTTTCAACTGATCAAACAAATCATCAATCCGTGGTAACGGATACTTATTCTTTAAAGTCACCTTATTGAGTTGTCGGTAATCAATGCACATTCTCATCGTTCCGTCTTTCTTTCTCACAAATAGAACTGGTGCACCCCAAGGAGAGAAACTCGGTCGTGCAAAACCTTTATCAGTCAACTCTTGCAACTGTACTTTCAATTCTTTTAATTCGGTTGGTGCCATACGGTACGAAGCTATCGAGATTGGAGTCGTCCCTGGTACTAACTCAATACCAAACTCTACCTCTCGAATAGGTGGCAAACCCGGTAATTCTTCGGGAAACACGTCTAAATACTCACACACTACTAGCACAGATTCAATCTTCTTTTCGGTCACTTTACTATCAAGAACAAATGTAAGGTAAGCTTCACAACCTTTTCTCACATACTTCTGAGCCGACATCGAGGATATTATTGCTGGTAAACCATTCAGATCATTAGATTCAATCCGAATAATCTCATCATTCTGACACCGTAGATCAATAGTTTTCCGTTTGCAGTTTACTATAGCATCATGCAGAGTTAACCAATCCATACCCAGAATTATATCAAACTCGTCGAATAGTAACAACATCAAATCAGCCGAAAAACATAAATCTCGAATCATCAACGGACAATTCTTGCACACTTTGTCAACCAAAACACACCGGCCTAGGGGGTTCGATACTTTAATTACAAACTCAGTAGACTCAACAGGCAAAGTCTTACTGAATGCTAAAGTCTCACACACATAAGAATGAGTCGAACCAGGATCAATCAATGCAATAACATTAGTATCATAAAGAGTGAAAGTACCAGTAATAACATCTGGAGAAGAAGCCTCCTCTCGAGCACGGATGGCATAAGCTCTGGCAGGTGCACGGGCCTCAGATCGAATTGCTGTGTCCCTGGTTCCTCTCTGACTACTACTTACATTACTCAATTGTCTCGGCGGTCTACCTCGGACTGGCACATTACTCGGTCTGGTATCCTGCACAGTGTTTTGCTCAGCTACCATCGGACACTCTCGAATGAAATGATCTTTTGAACCACACTTGAAGCAAGACCGATCATGGAATCTGCAATCCCCAGGATGCCATTTCCCACAATGCTTGCACTCTGATCTATTTTGTCGAACACTACCAACGCTAGCAACTGAAGTAGCTCGTGAACTCACAGGGGGTCGATCTCGATCATACTTAGGAAACCCTGCAGTAGCTTTAGATTGGCTATGATCCGCTCTGAATTTCCTTGAGGTCGACTGAAATGATTTACTGAATGATCTTTTACGAGAATCTCGAGCTTCATAGTCAGCTTTCCTCTTCTCTTTCCCGAGCTCCTCAGCTTTACAAGCTCGTTCAACAAGTACTACGAACTCTTTTATCTCAAGTATACCAACTAACAGTTTAATATCTTCATTCAGCCCATCTTCAAATCTTCTACACATGATAGCTTCAGTTGAAACACACTCTCAAGCATATCTACTAAGTCTCACAAATTTCCGTTCATATTCTGTCACTGTCATACGACCCTGTTTCAGTTCAAGAAATTCCTTACGTTTCTGATCAATAAATCTCTGGCTGATGTATTTCTTACGAAACTCAGTCTGAAAGAATTCCCAGGTCACTCGTTCTTTCGGAACCACCGATACTAGTGTATTCCACCAGTGATATGCAGTGTCCCGTAGCAAGGATATGGCACATTTCAAGCACTCATCAGGGGTGCAAGACAACTCATCAAACACTCGAATAGTATTATCAAGCCAGAATTCAGCTCGCTCAGCATCATCATTATCAGTAGCTCTGAACTCTTCGGCCCCGTGTTTTCGAATTTTGTCAACCGGAGGCTTAAGTAATCTCATCGGATCACTTACTTGGGGTATAACAGGAATCGAAGATGGATTAGTCGGGGGTGGAGGTTGTTGTGTAACCGGATTAGTTCGGACATAATGAGTAAACCAGTCATTCATCATTTGGTAGAAGGCTTGTTTAGCCTCTCCCTTCTGGTTACTCGAGGTCGGTCGAGAATCTACCGGCTCTGTCCCTTGTGTGGGAGCAGGCGCTATACTCTCAACATCATCGGCTACGGCTCGATCGGGATCCATTACTATACGAAAACACATTTTTAGACGTCAGCAGTCATCACACTATCTCGATATAAAATTATGGCATGTATAGCTAGACTCATACATGCTACGTTAGTCCAAGAATCGACTAAACCGTAGCTTTGATACCAATAAAATGTAACACCCCTAACCTGTCTCCGTCGCCGAATCAGGGTTACGAGGCATTACCGAACAAACACAACCATTTCTAAAACCAAACTGATCACAACATGAAAATTTAATTACTTTCGCATAGCTATTATAATTTACAATCAAAATGTAATTAACATCGTACTCAAACCTATACATGCCATAAGATCGAGTTCAAATATTTAACAAAATACCAAAAGAAGTCGATAGTGTGATGGACTGTGCTGATGATCCCCGAGCTCGTAACGCGTCTCCAAATCTATAAAAACGAATGAACGAAAGCAAACGAAGTAAGCTTTTATAGCTTAGTAAGTCTCCAGCATAACTAAATGTATAATTATAAACACATAATTATTATAACCTTTTTAATCTATTCTACTGAAATTTCAACTAACACAACCAACTAACATTCATACATTATTCTACTCAGACCATTTCATTTATAGTCAGATATGTATACCTGTCGGATGAATTCAGTTTAATATATATATTATACAAAACAACATTACAATTGAATGTATACCACCGAGCATATATATATACATATTATATACATATCAAACCGATTGTATATGTACACTCAAGGTAAGTTCTAAATCAATTCAAATCTAACACAAATATATATACATCAATCACATCTTATATTTGTTTGTATATAAATATACTCATTATGAATTTATACCTGAATACTTAGGTAACACATACATTCGAAATACACACATATATATATATCTCAAATGCATACATGATTAATTATAAACACATAGGCTCAACATATATATGTTTAACTACCACATATCACCATATGCATTTATAAATTCAGCAATCACATATATCTAATGTACATATGTATTCATCGATTTCATATAATCACAAATCATAGATATATCCATTGCATATTCTAACACAATTTAAACAGATTCACCGGCATTTTGCCTGCTAGGCTTAAAGCCTGATTTAGTACACCGGCACTTAGCCTGCTAGACATATAGTCTGAAATGTATCACCGGCATTAAGCCTGCTAGACTTAAAGTCTGAATTACTTCACCGGCATTAAGCCTGCTAGACGTAACGTCTGTATTACATTCAATCACTTTATAATAATTCAAACTAACAATTTCATATCTTCACTACCATTCAAAAACTTTTACGTGAATATACATACAAAATCGAAACTTTCACATACATATATAATTCCATACCAAATTTCGATTCAAGAATTTATACATGTGCATTTATACATATTCAAATCTACCATATGAATGTATAATTTCATACTCAATTTCAAAACAAAAACTTGTACATATATAAATGCACAATCAATCCTCGCATACTTATATAATGACATAACTAAATTCAATACACAACACATACATGTATATTTGCATGCTTATTCGACTTTATATATATACATACTTATATAATCATTCAAACCATACATATATATATACCTATATCTTATACATACCTTTGATTAATCCAATAATTTATACAAGATCATACTTGTATATTCGAACATGTTATATACAATATCTATAGTCCAAAGTTTATTCAACTATTATACTTTAAATTATAGCTCAATCATAAGATAAAATTAGTATGCATGTATAAATATTAACTTAATAACTTTTAGTTGCTAATAGACTTACCTCGGATATCAGCAAACACGATCGACTATTCGATTACCTTCGACTTCCCCCGATCCAAATTCGTTTTCTTCGTTCCTTGATCTAAACATAGTCAAATTTAACCTTTTTATTCATCAAAACATTCATTTGAGTCCAACAATACATAAATGGGAAAATTACCATTTTGCCCCTAACATTTTGCACTTTTTGCAATTTAGTCCTTTTTGCACAAAACACCAAATACACAAAATTTGCCCATAACACACAAGGGCCGAATATTCATGGTTCTCATACAAGTCCACACATTGCATTTATTTCACATTTTAGTCCCTCAAAAATTTATTTTCACAATTTAGCCCTAAATACTCAAATTCATCAAAAATCCCAAGACAAAACATGTTAATCTAAGACATATCTTCCATTATTCATCATCAAACATCACAAAACACAAATATTCATCAATGGCATAACTCAAAATATTCATTAAAATTAGAAATTCAAGCATGGGTCGGGTAGTATTCAAAGCAACGATCTCAAAAACGTAAAAATTATCAAAAACCGAAACCAAAGCATACCTTAATCAAGCTAGTAAAGTGCCGAAACCCATAAATGCCATGGATGTTTTCTTTCTTTGCAACATTCGGCCAACAAAAGAGATGATAATGGCTTGTTTTATGTTTTGTTTTATTATACTATACATTATTTATTAATTTACTTATTTAACCTTTAATAATTAATAAACAAAACATATATAATAAGGTTATATTAGTCCTTTGCCACCCACTATCTATGTTTTAGTCTAATTGCATCATTAATCCCCCATTTTAAAAAGACAACAACAATTAGGTACTTTTAGATTTAACCCCTAAATTTTTATTTTAAGCGATTTAATCCTTTTATTTAATCGGACACTCAAATGACAAAATTAAAACACGAAAATTTCACACAATTAAATTCACACATAATAAACACACAAAATAATATTAAATATTTTTTTGACTCGGACTTGTGGTCCCGAAACCACTATGTCCGATTAGAGTCAAAACCGGGTTGTTACAAGAGTAGATCGCATCAGGTCTTATTTCCCTGAGATTACAGTGGAACAGACCGAAGAATTTCAAATCTTATCTCCCTGAGATTACAGCGGAACAGATTGAAGCTAGTAATCCTATCTCCTTGAGATTACAGTGGAGCGGATTAAAATAAAGGATCTTATCTCTCTGAAGTTACAGTAAAGTAGATCGTATCAGGTCTTATCTCCCTGAGATTACAGCAGAGCAGATTGAAGCTAGTAATCCTATCTCCCTGAGATTACAGTGGAGCGGATTAAAATAAAGGATCTTATCTCTCTGAAGTTACAGCAGAGTAGATCGCATTAGGTCTTATGTCCCTGAGGTTACAGTGGAGTAGACCGAAGAATTTCAGATCTTATCTCCCTAAGCAGTAGTGGAGCAGATGAAAGAAACCGAATCTCATCTTCCTAAGCAGTAGTGAAGCAGATTTAAGCCACCAGTCCTATCTCCCTAAGCAGTAGTAGAGCAGGTCAAAGATGGTAGATCCTATCTCCCTAAGCAGTAGTGGAGCAGATTGAAGATGGCGAATCTCATCTTCCTAAGCAGTAGTGAAGCAGATTTAAGCCACCAGTCCTATCTCCCTAAGCAGTAGTGGAGCAGGTCGAAGATGGTAGATCCTATCTCCCTAAGCAGTAGTGGAGCAGGTCAAAGATGGTAGATCCTATCTCCCTAAGCAGTAGTGGAGCAGATCGAAGACGACGAATCTTATCTTCCTAAGCAGTAGTGAAGCAGATTTAAGCCACCAGCCCTATCTCCCTAAGCAGTAGTGGAGCAGGTCAAAGATGGTAGATCCTATCTCCCTAAGCAGTAGTGGAGCAGATCGAAGACGGCGAATCTCATCTTCCTAAGCAGTAGTGAAGCAGATTTAAGCCACCAGTCCTATCTCCCTAAGCAGTAGTGGAGCAGGTCGAAGATTGTAGATCTTATCTCCCGATCACACCTCATCAAAAAAGATTGTTGGCGACTCCCATTTTCGTTTTCATTTTCAAAAAAACCAAGTCGACCCCATTTTCATCCAAAAAATAGCGTCAACAATCTTAAATGTACAATTCAATTTTGGTAATAATATTGTATTTTAGTTGAAAAATGCAATAAGATGTTTGAAGTACTATAAGTAACCAAGGGGTGGTAACTCTTATCACAAGAGGAAGTTTTGCGCATATTACTATTAATGGGTGATTATGCGATTTCTTATGAACACAAGCATCTTAGATAATTTCATCTTATGGTTCTTCATTATCTGTATATGGCATTCTTTTATTAAGTGCTCATTTTGTATGAATTTTTAATTTAATGTTTATATTAATATTAATATTAAATAAAATAATTTGTATCAATAAATGTTAAATAAAATAAAAAATATTTCCTCCCCATTTCACCAAACCGATCGATTAAAGTGGCTTCGAAATCTAAAAGTGAAACCAAATCGACGTCATATAAATCAAGTAATCATTGCGACCGAGTTAAAATAAAAAAAAGACCAAACTAAATTGGATTTAATATCATTAAAAATATTAAAAATAAAATAAATTTAATTTAATTAAAAAAATTGAAACTTAATATATTTTATCTATGGTACATAAAATTATACTGCATCAAATATTAATTATTAATTGATAATAGTGTTAACAGCATTAATAAATTCATTAAAACTGGCATCATCACTTCTAAGGTCAATAGTGTGACTAAATTAAACTTACGAACAACATTATAAAAATAGAAATAGAAATATTAGCAACAATGAAAGGGTAAACATCTATTTTTATACAAGGAAATATTATTTTATGAATATGATATAAAAATATTATTTAATAAATTGACAATTTTAGATGAAATGAATTAAAGTTCTAATTTTGCAATGAACCGAAATAAAGAGTCTCCACTCTCAAGGCTTCAAGCAAATTACTAAAACAAGTGTTATTGTAAATGCCATAAAAAGGATTTAACAATTTTTTCATGCTTCATATTGCTACTAGACAGTATGAGATTGCCATGAAATTCAAAAGACAAATTTGGGAACAACTTGAATCCAGAATTACAATAGAACCAAGGAAAGATGAATTGAGAACTTAAAAGGTTTTTCTACATATAAAGTCCTTCTGGAACCCCTTCTTTCTTCTTAAACATCACCTTTTCCTTGGCCTTCTTAAAGTCTGCATGTGTCACCTGAAACATCGAATTTAATCAGACACTTGGACCAAGAACTTACATTAATATATAACATAGATTTAGGTAAAAGTTGGTAAAAATGCCATGAAGGCACATTTTACCCTTTCTATTAAAAAAATAATGAATTAATCTTGTACATTAAATCAAAGTACAAACTGGTCCTTTCTGTTGAAAAATTCATTCATTTCTATTGTTAAAAAATGACATGGTTGATTGAATACTAAACAATGACAAGTGGCATGCCACGTGTACCTTATGCTAAAGTATATGGACCAATTTTAAACAGCAAAAATTGATAAAAATTTTAACAGAAAGACCAATTTACTCCTTGATCTAACATATAGGGACTAATATGCTATTTTTTAAGTAGAAAGGAAAATATATAATCTGACACCTAGTACAAGGGCCTCCATGGTACTTTTACTGATAAAAGCTCGATCAGCAAACAGAGCAAAGACTTTGTTTATTAGCAATTTATATGAGTCTCACCTTCATGCGTCGCTCTCTTAAAGCAAGCAAACCAGCCTCAGTACATATTGCCTTTATATCAGCTCCAGAGAACTCATCTTTTGTCATCACAAATTCTTCCAAGTTTACATCATCAGCCAATGTCATCCTTGATGTGTGTATCTGTAGTCAAAGATTTGAAAATGGCATTAGTATAATGAAGCAAAGCTTTAAAGATGAAAACTTCATGAATGATGAAACATATCTAATATAGAGATCATATCCATACCTGAAAAATGCGCCTCCTTGTTTTGATGTCAGGAAGGGGGAACTCAATCTTCCTATCAATACGACCAGGACGAAGCAAAGCTGGATCAAGACTTTCAATTCGGTTTGTTGCAAGAATCACTTTGACGTCTCCTCTCGAATCAAAGCCATCCAATTGGTTCAGCAACTCCAACATAGTCCTCTGAATTTCACGTTCACCACCGGAATGGGCATCATACCTGTATAGCAGATTGATGAGAAAAATTCCTAGTCTATTTCCATCAAGGCATGATTGTTTAACTGCCTTACCTCTTAGTACCAACCGCATCAATTTCATCAATGAAGACGATTGAAGGGGAAAGGTCATCAGCAACTCTGAAGAGTTCCCTAACTAACTTGGGACCATCTCCCAAGTACTTCTGAATCAATTCACTGCCAACAACACGTAAGAAAGTTGCCGATGTAGAATTAGCCACCGCCTGAAAGAACATAAATGACATAATAAAATCAGCTCTGACTTTATACAACAAACAATCCAGAAAAGTATGGCAATAGCATAAACTATTAACATGCGCATACGACCAAGACAAATAAGTAACATATATTTCAAGTTCACACATGTCTATGCTGCCCCTCAACTCTGACTTTTGGAAGCTTATCATGTCCATACCTTGCACTTATGACTAGAACTGAGATGTGACATTTTGTCTCTTAATCAGAGAAGAGATTAACATGAAACAGAGGGGTATGGAAATATATGAACGAATACCTTTGCAAGCAAGGTCTTGCCAGTGCCAGGTTCTCCATACAAGATAACTCCTTTTGGAGGTTTGATACCGATGTCCTCATACAGTTCAGGATGAGTCAGAGGGAGCTCAACTGCCTCTTTAATCTCCTGTATTTGAGCATCCAAACCTCCTATATCGGCATAAGATTCCAATGGAGCCTTTTCAACCTTCATAACTGACACCATGGGATCAACTTCATCTTGCAGAAGACCAACAACAGAAAGAACCTGAAAACATAAAATAAGCGAGCATAAATTTCCCACTGAAAATAAAGTAAATTGCAAGAGACAAAGAAAGAAAGATGCAAAACCATCAAATAAAAGAAAATTTATACTAGTATTTTGGACCAGCAAGGGTGCTATGTGACATAGAATAATAACACCACACGAATATCACCAACTAGTCCTGTCAATTCTAACCCGAACCCGTAAACCAATCTGATCAACATGAACACAAACCTGAACCAAATCATTTTGACCATAAAAAGTTAACAACCCATACCCAAAATAACCTGAACCTGAACCTGAACCTGAAAAAACACAAACCCAAAATAACCCAAAGAGGTAATCCGAGATGACCAAAACCTAAACTGACCAGAACCTGAAATGATTCGAAACCCGAGATGACCAAACCAAAAAATCCTAGCCTCAAACCCAAAATATTGACCTAAACTATAAATGACCTGAAAATTTCAAAACTCAAATGGACTTAATCCAGATTGATCGGATCCAAAATGAACTTGAATGCCCAATTGACAAGTATATCACCAACTATGATAGCTAATTTGATGAGCCAAATATCCCTTCTTGAACTCGTTGAACTCATTTTTTAATTAAACAAGTGATCAAAAGTTTTTTTTTTAAAAGCTCATCGTTTTAATCAAAGTAACAACACATAATTAAAACCTTGTTATCAATTTCGCAAGAATTCTAAATTGCAGCAGTTCTATCAGCTTGCAGCTACAGATATAAAACCACATAGCTATCCAGCACTGAATCTAAATTACAAATTAAAATATTTTAGCACAATAATTCGGTTCCTTTCAGCTGGAATACTTTCAATCGTTTTCCTTTAAACCATATCATCTTTAAAAAAGAACCCAGAAAGCTTAAGAAATTAATTTACCTTGTTGTGCATCAAAATAGCACATCCAGGTTCCAACTGATCCTTATCCACAAACGATAAAATCCCAACATAATACTCCGGCCCAACCGACGACGAAACAATCGCATGATTCTCATCGATCAACTCCTCCAAATTACCCACACTCATTGGCGACCCTCTCAAATCATCGACTTTAGATCGATCTTCCTCGGCTTTCTCTTCCTGCGGTTTGAGCCGTTCCTGATTAGCAACGAATTCTTCTTCCATCAGTAAATAATCCTTGACCCGCTCCAGCTTCAACAGCCGGAGCTTACACTTAGTATGCGGCGTCACAGTAGGAAGCCGGGCCGCCGCTTCGGGTCCTTTTTGTTTTCGTTGCTTACGGCCCACCCTGGCCGGTGGTGCCGCCGGCTCAAATTTCTTCTCCTTCTTATCGGAACCATCCTGTTTCCGATCCCCTGGAAAGCCTTGTCGGTTCAGACCACCCGGTGTTCCCTGACCCATGATTTAGGGTTTCTTTTTGAACAAGATATTTGAGGATTTTCGAAATTATGGTGTTTTATTCAGAAACAGGAAAAGTGTTTTAATTTATTACTAATTCTTTATCTGTTTGTGTTGAAAATGGGAAAATGGGCTTTGAATAAATTAGATCATGAAATTGGTCTAAATTATTGGGCCAAGTCCGGCTCATAATTGGGCCATTTAATAAGGATAGTCTTATACTCAAGGGTAAACACAAATGTTGTTATATTATTAGTAAATTTATATTTTGATCATTTAATTTTAAAAAGTTACAAAATAGTCACTATACTATTTAAAATTTTTGCAAAAAGCTATTAAATTTTGTTGTTGTATGGCCTTTTCCATTTGCACCTGTTGCGCCAACCAAGAGCTCTCCTTATCAATCTCTTCTACAGTTCAATTTTTTTCAATATCATGAATCTGCAAACTAAAATCCAAACAACTTCATTCTCTGATATCCGACACTAATCATCAAATCCACTTAGATCTAAGGTATAATCTTCTACTCATCGATGGGTATTGATCCATTGTTCTAATCATCAAAATTTAAGTATTGATTTATTATATCGATCATTAAAATTGTAACCGAAAGATAAATGCAATTAAGAGTGAAAAAATGAAACTACAAATTGATAATGCATAAAGCATTTAGTAAAATATAATTAAAATTTACCCTTACAATGCAAGTGAAAATGTTAAGGATCTTGAAAATTAATTTAAAATTAAAGTGTTCAATTTTGCAATTATCAAAATAAAAGCAAACATGCCATCCAAAGATTTTTGACCAAAATAAAAAAACCTTAAATTGGAAAATAAATTATAACTTCCAAATCAAATTAAAACAACCATAAATTGAAATTAAATTAAAAAAATTCTTATAATAAAAATTTTAAAAGCATTTAAGATTAATTCATAAAAAAATAAAAGAAAAAGAGAAACATAAAAGGTAAAAAGGAAGTAAAAATAGAGAAGGAAAAATATATAATATATAAATATAGATTAGTATTTTATGTAAAAATTTATTATATTAGATATTTTGAGTATCTAATAATTTAAATTCAGAAGATAACATGATTACATCGATATATTGTTGGTATATTTTGACAAAAATTACGAAAAATATTAATGATTAAAATAATTTTTTTAAATTGAAAAGCGATAACATTTAATTTCTATTTTTAAAATATAAAAAATAAGTAAATTCCAAAATTGTTCAATATACCCATTGGTAGGATACTAATTACATTGTTTTTATTGCAAACACAAATTACAATTCCATTTCATTAGTATAATCGTCCCGGTTCCCATTTATGACGAAATTCATCATATCCTTCCGGAATATTTTTCAAGTAAATCCCATTATCTTTAGCAATCCAATCACAAAATTTCCAATTGCACCTGTAAAAAAAGTTCTCATCCTCCCAATACACATCAAATGCGGCGTGACCGTTGTCAGACGCCATGTAACACCGAAAAAGTGTTTTTCCGAAAATTCTTGGCCTGAACTTCCACGTTGAATAATTACCGACAATAAGATTTTGGATGCCCAAATCGTTTTGAGCAGACTTACAATGAAGGAACAATATCTTGTTGTTGCTCATCCCATTGGTGACATTGACATGCCATATCTTGTACAACTCACCACTTTTGATGTTATGGCTTTCACCACGTTCATAACTTGATGAAAATATTAATGGAGTTACTGCTGTTGTAAGAACAAGTAAGAAGAACATAAAATTCTTATAAAAAAAACTCATGTTTTTTTTTTCTTTTGATTTGTTTTGTAATGTGGTTTTTTTATAGATATATATAGTGAAAGTATATCTGAAAGTGGAAACAGATTAAAGGTTTACAAGGAAATATATTAATGCTATTAATGCGTAAATTTATGAAATAAAACTGATATAAAAATTAAATACAATTTTGGTTTAAATGAAAAAGTTAGAGACAATCATAATGTTTTGGGTGAAAAATATTTATCTAACATGTTATTATAGATGCCGATAATGGCAATAGAATGATCGTTAAGCAACAAGGAAAAAAAAACACAGTGTAACACCCCATACCTATATTCGTCGCCGGAATAGGGTACGAGGCATTACTGGAGTTTTTCCAATTAATTTTTCCTTTATTACGAGTTAAATACTATTCTTTTATTGAAACATATTATGTCGTCCCTTCAATGGGCCTCCGAAGACAAAAACATACATAGATATCAAACCAAATCAACCAATTCAATTCAACATATTTTCAAGATAGATTTACGCATATCTATAATATAACCTCATCACATACCAAAACCAGGATTTGATAGCCATACCCATGGCTAACTTTACAATCATTTCACATTAACATTCACATTATCAACTTATACACGCCACTGATTTCCAAAATAAAGTTTCTTAATATACCAAAATGTTGAAGTTGATAGTGTGATGTGTCTCTGACCGAATCCGACCTTCGAGCTCTTAATATTACAAATCAGGGAAAAAGGAAACAGAGTAAGCACGTTGTGCTTAGTAAGCTCATGTAACAAGAACTATACTTACCTAATATTTTCAATACATTCATACATCCATTCAATCTACCATTTACCTATCGCACACAAACTCAACCAAAACATTAATCAAATAGCATCATATGAGTTCAATACAAAGATTAATGATTGATGAGCTCATCAATTCCATGTTCTCTATTACCCTTATTATTTCTCATATTTATCCCGTTGAATTTCTCGAAATTTCGATGGATTTTCAGAGGTACACTTTTAGCGTACTATTCCGGGTTCGTCAATTCATATTCATGTGCGCACATTTCCATTTCAGAGAGCACACTCCCGCGAACCTTATCCTTACAACGGGAATACTAGTTCAGGTTAAATCCCCTGTAATATAAACTTATAGAGTATTGTCGGGATTACCAATCCAGGCTAAATCCCCTGCAACGACAATTTACTCTAATGAGCTTGGATCTGAATTACCAGTCCATGCTAAATTCAGACACTAATTCGGATTACCCGTCCGGGCTAAATCCATTTTACACATATTCTTCGGGAGGGCTATATCAGGATAAGATCACCCGTCCGGGCTAGATTTTTTTTTACCGTCAATTCCTTTTTAAAGATCTATTGAATTTTCCTTTCATCCAACCGGGATTTCTTCCCCTTTTTATCAAATATATCAATGTTTCATCAATTTTCATACAATGAACATTTAAATCATATTCACATCAATAACATACATTTCAAGCATTTAAGAATATAATTCAGGTTACACGAACTTGCCTCGATACTTGTTCTTATTAAAAAATCTACAAATCCCAAACTTTTTCCTTTCATCGATCTAGCTTCGTATTTGAATTTTCTGGATCTATATAAATAAATTTATTCATCAATTTAATACATTTCATGTTCATATGTAACATTCTCTATAATTCCACTATTATTTATAGTTCATTCAAAGTTGTCTACTTGAGTCATAGTCACTAAATTATTTATATATTAAGCTACAGAATTCCAAATTAAAAACTACTTGGTGTTTCTGAAACTAGAATCAAATACCTTTCTACCATAAAATTTTCAGAATTTTTAGTTCCGCCAATAAGTACAGTAAAATCTTCAAACTTACCCCTGATCTGCTGTCTGACAGCTTCGACTTTTCTTTGCTAAAAATTAATTATCTCTTAGTACAAAATTTGGATGATGTTTTTGTTTGTTTCTATTGAAAATAGAATTATTAATAATTTAAACATGTAAATTTTAACCCCTAATTATTTTTCTCCAATTTTTTATGATTTTCCAAAGTCAGAATAGGGGAACCCAAATTCATTCTGACCTTGTCTCACAAAATTTATTATATCTCATGATTTACAATTCCATTACTTACACCATTTATTTTATGAGAAACTAGACTTAATAAGATTTAATTCCATATTTTTTTGATCCTCTAATTCGATTTCCACAATTTATGGTGATTTTTCAAAGTTAGTCTACTGCTGCTGCTGTCCAAAACTGTTTTAGTGCAAGATGTTTATTGCCATTTTTCACATAAGCTTTTAATAAATGATAATTACGTCCCTGCTCAATTAACCTCTCAATTGAGATGATTTTTATCAATTAACACTTTATTCTATCACTTTAAACTACTTTATAACCTTTGGGAATCAAAATTTCAGCACTAGACTTTAATTCCAACTTTTTCACAATTAGGTCCTAAAAATCAATTTCTATTGAAATTACCTAATAAAATCATCTCATAAACAAATTAAAGCTTAAATTTCATGTTATTTCATCATAAAATTACAGCACTCAACCATGGTGACTTTCAATTTCATCCATGAAATAAAAAAACTAATGAATTTAATAGTAGAACCTAGTTGTAAAAGTCTTAAAAACACAAAAATTACAAGAAAAAAAGGCAAGGATTAACTCACTTGGTGCAAAAATTATGAAATACCAGCTTAAAGAACCCCTCCTATGACGTTTTGGCTGATGAGAATGAAGAGAAATCACAAGAAATCTAGATATTTCCACATTAGTCCTAATTTCATTTAGTTAATTATGCAATATTCCAGTTTTTCCCCTAAATCATCCATTTTCTTGCTGATTTCATGCCCTTGTCGTCCAGCCACATTACTAACATTTCATAAATATTTATAAAAATATGTCCTACTCGATTTTATGATATCGAGGTCTCGATACCTTGTTTTTACCCAATTTCTTCAATAATTTATTTTTCTAACTAACCACTAAATCGATAAAATTTTTCTATCGATATTTTCATACGATTTTCCTATCATATCAATATTCATACAAAAATATTAAAATAAAATTCTCTTTAAATCAGATTTGTGGTTACGAAACCACTGTTCCGATAACTTTAAATTTAGGCCATTACACACAAATTTTACATGGAAACCCTTTTAGGAAAAAATCACGACCGGAGGAGGAGAAATTCACTAATGCTGAAAACTAAATGATACAATAAGAGTTTCGACTACATCTAATTAAAGGTTGAAAACCCTATTCTAATCAATGTCAAATAGAAGAAGTGTAGTTTTATATAGATTCTACTTGCGCGGCATGGTCCCCTTATTTTGCCCTTGGCCTTTTACCCACACAGATTTTTTATTTTGCCATTGTATTTTATTTATTTAACAAGTGATGGGATTCAAGTCACACAACTCTAACATAACAAATATATAAAAAAAATTATATATGATTTTGATTGAAATGGTAAAGTTGAGAGCTTAAAATTATGATGTCTTAGGTTCAAATCTATATATATTTTAAAATTCATCAAAATATAAAAAATACATAAAATACCCTCAAAATAGTATTTGTTTCTTCATAAAAGAATTGGGTTTTTGGTTTTTTTTTCTGGTGAATTACAATAATAGGGCAAAGCTCGAACAACAAATAAGACTAATACGACTTGGATCTAGATCATACTTAAATACTCAGACCATCAGACCATCAGACGGGGTTAATACCGAATAATTTATTTTTTAATATTTTGTGGGTGATGATGATTGATGAATGCAAATCAAAATCTTTTATAAAAATTAAGTTAATACCAAAGAAGAAAACAAAATGGATAGAGTCAGTGGAATTTTTTTTTGGCATTTGGATATATCCTTTTTAGGTGATTAACTGATTTACATTGAAGGCATAGATTGCGAAGAATCATATAACATTTCTTGATAGTTAAAATCATTTTTTTTTAAATTTAGTTATTTAGAAGTATCATTTATTTTTAATTATTTTATATAATTTTAAAAATATTGGTAAAAAATATCTTTCATTATTTTTTGGAACTCAGATGGAGCATTTTTTAACCCAAAAGGCATTACATTCCATTCGTATTGTCCAAATGGTACAGTAAATATTGTTTTATATCTTTCTTCTTCTTTTATTTGGATTTGCCAAAATCCAGATTTCATATCAAATTTTGAGAAAATATTTGCATTACAAAGTTTTTGTAGCAAATCTTTCTTATTTGGTATTGGGTATCTAATCCATTTTAAGGCTTGATTGAGAGGTTTGTAATTAATAACTAATCTTGGCGTTCCTTTTTCAAGTTCTGCACTTTTTATTACATAGAATGCTGAACAACTTCAAGGGGAACTGCTCTTTCTAATTAATTTTTTATTAAGAATGTCTTGTATTTCTTAACTACAAAATTCTTCCATTTCTTTGTTCATTTGTATAGGTCTTGCTTTTGTGGGTATTTGTCTTTCATCAAAATCGTTTTCGTATGGTAATGTTACTTCATGTTTCTTTCTATTCCAAAAGGCATTAGGAATGTTAGAACAAATTGTTGATTCTATTTCTTTCTTGATTTGATCTATTCTTTTTTGTATTTCTCTTTTTCTTAAATGTTCAGTTAATTTTTTAAAACATATTTCTTCTTTTAGGAAAGAAGAAAACAAAGAAGGTTTCCTTTCCTTAGAAGAACCAATTATTCTGCTAGCTTTGTTTCTAATCAATCCCAAGAATCTGACCAAACCTCAAACAACACTGTTAATGAACAAGAAGAATATTATGAAAATATTCCTCAAAGATTTGATAATTGGACTCTTCCAAGAGTTCCAACAAACCAAGTTTACAAAAAACAACTTTTGAAAATTTAAATGCTTTTTGCAGTTATGTTATAAAAACAAAAGAAAGGAGTTTACCTATTCAAAAATAATATGAAACAATCCAATTATTAGATAAAGTCGTCATTAATAAACTCAAAGAACAAAGATACAAATACATCCATTTTGGATTAGTCTAGGTTGGAGTCAAACCTCTTAGTGTTGAAGCCACTAAAAATACCTCAACATTAGTAGTCTTAAGAGACCAAAGACACATCATGTTTAATGACTCATTATTAGGAACTATAGAAACAAGCCTATGTACAGGCCCAATACATTTTAATTGTTATCCAAATTTTATGGTTTCTTTGACTGATAAAAATATTTTACAATCTTTGACACTCCAAATACATACCCATAACTACAAAATGCTTCCTGGTACAGAAGTATTAACTTTGGTTTATAGACTCCATTTCAAAGCTATGTATTATGTAGTTAATACCAAGGCTTTACTCCAAAGCCCAAAAGGAGAAACCCTCTTAATAGAGACAGACACCACAAGATCTCATACCACAATCCCCAGAACAATACAATGGCATGAGATAAACCTTCCTGATAAGTGGAAACTTGAAGGTGCTACAGACCCTGTGGCACCAACCCCCATAAGAAACATTTCATTAAGTGAAATTTCTCAACACCAAGATGGCATAGTTGAATTAAAATTCAATAGGCCACAAAGAATGCCTCCAAGACACTCCTTCGAAATAGGAAGTACCAGCACAGCTTTTATGATGTTAAATATAGAAGAAGAGTCAAATCCAGAAACACAAACGGTAGATTTTAGGACAGCCAGAGCCTCTGTCTCTTCTATCCCAACAACATTTATGACCAATTTACAAGGAATAGATACTTCCTCAAATTTAGCTCAACCTATCTATGTCAGACAAGAAGAGAGTCCCCAAAATTCACCTAACATGTCACCAACTTACTCATCAAAAGATTACTTTAAAAATTATAATGATAAAAAAGAAAGCATTCTTCAAGAATATTATGGATTTATGAATACTCATAAAGTCCATATAAAATTCTTTGAATGGTTTGAAGAATATTATTTAGGATCTGTTAATACAATAAGACATAATACTAGATGGCAGGCTAATAAAGGAGAAGTTGAATCTCGACATCCCCCTTTAATGGAGGTTCAATATCTTCATAAGAATACTGGAATAAAAGCAAACCCTTTAAGAATGAGAGCTCCTGATGCAGGAGAACAAATCTCATCAAAAGATATCAAAATGATAGTAGAACAAAACAATTATACAAATATTAATCTTCATACAATAGAAAAACAATTAGATTATATTGAGAATCTGGTAGAAAGTCAACCAATCAAGAAAGAACCAGTAAAAGAGATAATAAAAAAAAAGTTTCAAAGAACCAATATTCACACCTTATGAGATTCCAAAAGCTTTCCAAAAATCCCAAAATGATTTCCTAACAGAAATCCAAAATAGACTTAATACTTTAGAAAACTACAAGTCTGAATTAATTGCCCCTGATACCCCAATACAAACCCAATATTCAGTAAATACATTACACCAATCCTCCCAATCTGACTCGGATCAGTCAGATGAACAACAAATTAACAAGATGGCTTGGAAAGAACCAAAAAGATTATATTATCCAAAAATCACTACACCTGATCTTAACATAGAAGAAAAACCTGTTTTCCAAAATAAATACAATGCTAATACAATCTATGAATGGAATATAGATAGAATGTCTGAATACAATATTCTTAGTTTATTACAACAAATGACAATGGTTTCAAATGTTTATAAAACCCAAAATCAAAATGGATTAATCAATGATCATGCTATAGCTAATCTTTTAGTTGCTGGATTTACTGGTCAATTAAAAGGATGGTGGGATCATGCACTCACTAAAACCCAACAAGAAGAAATTTTAAAGGCAATAAAAAAATGACCAAGATAGAATTATTTTAGACGAACAAGGAAGAGAAATCCAAGATGCAGTGGCAACTTTAATTTTCTCAATCTCTAAACACTTTATTGGAGATCCTTCTCATCTTAAAGATAGAAATTTAGAATTATTATCAAATTTAAAATGTAAAAAATTAACCGATTTTAAATGGTATAAAGATGTCTTTATAACTAGAGTTATGCAAAGATCTGATAACCAACAATCATTTTGGAAAGAAAAATTTCTACCAAGACTTCCCACTTTATTAGGAGAAAAAGTTAGGAATCAAATAAGAGAAAATTACAAAGGTATTATTCCATATGAAAAGCTTACATATGGTGAACTAATTAGTTTCACCCAAAAAGAAGGATTAAAAATTTGTCAAGATTTAAAATTACAAAAACAACTCAAGAAAGAAAGATATCAATGTAGAAAGGAATTAGGATCATTTTGCCACCAATTTGACATCAGGAATGAACCTTCTTCTTCAAAAACATGTTGCCCTGAAAAGCCAAAAAATAGGAAAAAGAATATTTCAGAATATTATAAAAAACCTAAATATAAAAAATACAGAAAATGGAAGAAACAACAAAAAATAGAAAACAAAATTGATAAAACAATAAAATGTTATAGATGTGGAAAACCAGGACATATCTCAAAATATTGTAAAATCAAAAGAAAAATAAATAACTTAAATTTAGAAGAAGAGATAGAACAAAAATTAAATGAAATCCTATTAGAAACAACTTCTTCTGAAAATGATACATCTACTGAAACAGATGAATTACAAATAGACGAATTACATACAACATCCTAGTCTTCTGGAGATGAAAATGAACCTTCAATTAATATGCTAACTAAAGATCAAGAATTTATGATAGAAGTTATTGATAAAATTCAAGACCTAGAGCTTAAAAGAGAATACCTTTTGAAATTAAACTCCTCATTAAAAGATAAACCAGAAAAAGAAAAAGAAATCATTTCTAGTCAATCACAAATGTATAATATACAAGACATAATATTTAATAAATATGAAAAAATAAAACCAAGACAAATTACAAACTCTGAATTACAGTTGGGAATAAAACAAATTAAATCAGAACTTTCTCAGCTTAAAATAGAACAATAAGAAATGAAAGAACAAATAAGGTCCTTAAAACACGAAACCTCAGAAAAAAGTTCATCAGAAACTGAACCTGAACCTGAAGAAAATACACAAGAATATATGATGGTTCTAACTGAAGTATCTATTCAAAGATATTTAATAAAAATAAATATTGTCATAAATAATGAATTTCAATTAGAAACAATAGCCCTTTTTGATACAGGAGCGGACCAAAACTGCATTAGAGAAGGAATAATTCCAACAAAATATTATAATAAAACATCAGAATCTCTTAAGGCTGCAAATGGTAAAAAACTAAAAATTACTTACAAAATTCCCAATACAGAAATATCCAACAAAGGTATAAAATATCTAACATGTTTTTTAATGGTAAAAGATATTACCCAAGATGTCATATTAGGAATCTCATTCATATCCTTACTCAAACCTTATAAAGTAACAAATAATTCTATCTCCACTAAAGTTTTAAACACTAAGGTAGAATTTTCTTTTGTAGAAAAACTGAAAATAAGAAATCTCAACCTGTTAAAATCTTTATCCATTCATAATGGACAAATTAATAATTTAATTAATTACAAACAGAAGCAAATCTCTTTCCTAAAAGAAGAAATATGTTTTAAAAAATTAACTGAACATTTAAGAAAAAGAGAAATACAAAAAAGAATAGATTAAATCAAGAAAGAAATAGAATCAACAATTTGTTCTGACATTCCTAATGCCTTTTGGAATAGAAAGAAACATGAAGTAACATTACCATACGAAAACGATTTTGATGAAAGACAAATACCCACAAAAGCAAGACCTATACAAATGAACAAAGAAGTGGAAGAATTTTGTAGAAAAGAAATACAAGACCTTCTTAATAAAAAATTAATTAGAAAGAACAGTTCCCCTTGGAGTTGTTCAGCATTCTATGTAATAAAAAATGCATAACTTGAAAGAGGAACGCCAAGATTAGTAATTAATTACAAACCTCTCAATCAAGCCTTAAAAAGATAAGAAATATTTGCTACAAAAACTTTGTAATGCAAATATTTTCTCAAAATTTGATATGAAATCTGGATTTTGGCAAATCCAAATAAAAGAAGAAGAAAGATATAAAACAGCATTTACTGTACCATTTGGACAATACGAATGGAATGTAATGCCTTTTGGGTTAAAAATGCTCCATTTGAGTTCCAAAGAATAATTAATGATATTTTTTACCAATATTCTCAATTCACAATAGTATACATCGATGATGTATTAGTATTTTTAGAAAATTTAGAAAAACACTTTAAACATATATCGATCTTTATAAAAGTCATAAGAAATAATGGTTTAGTAGTTTCTAAATCCAAAATAAGTTTATTCCAAACCAAAGTAAGGTTTTTAGGTTATTATATTACCCAAGAAACCATTACCCCAATAAAAAGATCTATAGAATTTGCTAAAAATTCCCAAACCAAATTCTTGATAAAGTCCAATTACAAAGGTTCTTAGGAAGCCTCAATTATGTTATAGACTTTTATCCAGGTCTTAGCAAATCATGTAAACAATTATATGACAGACTCAAAAAGAATCCACAACCTTGGACGAAAAACCATACCAATATTATCACCCAAATCAAAAAACAAATCACTAAGCTTCCTTGTTTATATTCAGCTGATCCAAATGCCCCCAAGATAGTTGAAACAGATGCTTCTGAAATAGGGTATGGTGGGATCCTAAAACAAGTTAAAGGAGGAAAAGAGCAAGTAGTCCAGTTTACTTCCAGACACTGGAATCCTACTCAGCAAAATTATAGTACTATTAAAAAAGAAATTTTATCAATTGTTTTATGCATTACAAAATTCCAAAGTGATTTATTAAATCAAAAATTCCTTTTGCGAATCGATTGCAAATCAGCAAAAGAAGTTAGATGTTCAAAACATTGCCTCAAAACAGATTTTTGCAAGATGGCAGGTAATTTTGAGCATATTTGATTTTGATATTGAATACATCAAAGGAGAAACTAATTCTTTGCCTGATTTTCTCACCAGAGAGTTTCTTCAAAAATGCCCCCCAAACTCCGAGACAAAGGAAAAGGAAAAATAGAAGAATCATCCAAAACCCAAATCACCTCAAAACCAATTAAGACATGGTATGAAATTTGCCATGAAGAAGATGAGAAATCATCATCATCGTCAAAATCCTCCAAAAATACAATAATTCAAGATGCACAAGATCCAAATGAGATTGGTTCTCAAATCAAAAAATGGATCGAGTCCCTATCTCAATCTCCAGAAGTAGCATTGGCCTTTTCGCAAATGAAAGAGGAAACTCCTCTCAAACAAATTGCTGCTGAAGCAGCAAAGGTTTCAAAAAAATAAAGAGATTGTTTTACACAAACCAAAATCTCTTTAAAATGTTTTAAAAGAGACTTCTTTCCAAGATGTTTTTCCAAAAAAGATAGCAGTGTCTTTACAAACTGCTACACAAAAATCTTCACAATATTTTCCAAACAAATATTTTGAAAAAATTCTTGTTATGGAGGAAGAATTTTCAGAAAAACCTCCACATATACTGGCAAAAGAACTTTTCAATGGATGACATTTTAAACCATTGGATTCTCAAAAACCCCAACTGTATTATAAAAATATACTGGTCCAAACTGGATCTGTATTGTTCAAACATTACACAGATCCAAAAGATCCAAATTTTATTACCCATTCAACAGCCCAAATATTAAAAATTCTTCGACCAAGAGATTGGAGTGAAAACCCAAATTCTCCAAAGAAATTCCCAGCCAAATTTACCACCAAAGTAGACCAATACCTTTTTAATGAACAACCAAGACATGAGACATTCGTGCCTCATATATTTCAAATATGGCACCCAATTCAAATTCCCAAACTGGTTCCAAGAGTGGTGGAATTGGTATGGACCATCATCCTTTGAGATACTACCAGAAAAAATTCAAAACTTATGGCCCAAATTCTTTGATAAATTTCATCCTGAACCAGATCAAAAATACATTTACAGGACAATCCATTTTTCTCAAAACTATGCATTTCCTGGATTGTCTCATGAAATTATTCTTATGAGTAAGACCAATATACTGGAATTCCATTATTAGTTCGCAATTACAAGACTAAATGGTGGGACAAATTTAATGATGAAAAATATGATTCAAAATATTTGGATAATTTTTTCAACAAGAATCCAAGATTATGTAAGTTCGCAGCCCCGGATCAAACCACAGCAAAATTTCTTCAAGCAAAGTCAACAGCTAGTGCAATGTTAGCTCAAGCCAAAACCAAAAAAGAATACAAAAAACTCATGGTTGAAATGCTCAGCTCATTGGACTCCGAATCTGAAGATGAATCTCCAGCATCCTCAATCAAAACGGTGGATCTTGCAGATGATACCACTTCGGTAACCATCACCAGGTCCAAAAAGAAATGATACATGAACAGGAGAGATTCCCTGCAACAACATAATGCGTGAACAGGAGAGATTCCCAGCAACAAAATAATGCGTGAACTGGAGAGATTCCTTGCAAGAAATGATGTGTGAACAGGAGAAGATTTCCTGCAACAAAATAATGCGTGAACATGAGAGATTCCCTGCAAGAAATGATGTGTGAATAGGAGAGATTCCTTGCAATGCGTGAACAGGAAATATTCCCTGCAAAAAAAGACAAGTGAATAGTTCTGTAATTTGTATTTTTGTAATTAGAGAATATATTCTCTGAAAATTTTTATTCAAAAGTTTCAAATGCAATGATTTCCCGATTTAGATGATGTAAAGAGAGAATAGCCCTCTATAAAAGGCTATCAGTTTGTGAATGAAAGGCAGAACTCGATTTTACTCATTTGAGTTGTTTCTCCAAAAAGTTTCTCAAAGTTTCTCAAAACTTTTAAGTTTACAAAATTTAATTTTTAAGTTTCCAAATTTTCAAATTAAGTTTTCAAACTTAAGCTTTCAAATTACAAATATATCATTACCAATCCGGTCCTCAGATCCTAAATAACTAAATTATATAAAATAATTAAAAATATTTTAAAAAAATTATATATATAAATTATATATTTTATATTATAAAATATTTCAAACTAATTATAAATTAATTTTTTATTTTAAAATTAAAAACTGAACGGAATCAAATAAATCTGTATATTAAAAAAGTGTCTCTTATTTTTAATTTATATGTATACTTAATTGACTTTTAAATATTAATAATAAAACACCAACCATTTAATTTTCAATTAACATTAAATATGTTTCTAAAATTTAAACGTCTCTCTAAAATCTCACTATAAATATTTTAACTCCTTCCATTTTTATTAATAGTCATTTGATTAATATTAATATGCAAATAATAAATATTAATTTCATTAGGGGAGAAGTCTAAAAATTATTTTGGGGGTCGGAATTAAATTGTATAATTTTAGATGGTAAAAATATAATTTTATCATTTTAATAGTCTATATCTTTATAATTGTTAAAGAATTAAATAAACTGTTTATTATTTTTGAGGGACTAAAGTGCAATTTTACCATTATTAATTTAAAATTTTATAATTTATAAAAACCCTAAAATGAAAAATTTTCCATTTTTAATTATGGAGAATAAGAATCATGAAAATTCAGATATACAATTTGAAAAGATAATATTAATTTGATGTAAAATTATTTTCCAATTTCACTTCCCAATATAAATTGTGCAGGACTTGCATTTCAATAGAGGAAAAAGAGCTGTGAAATCCAAATATAAAATTTGAAAAAATTGACGTTGATTTGATGTATAAATTATCTTTCATCTAACTTAATTGATAATTATAAGGACTATAATTAGAATTTAACCTATTATTAAAGAGACAAATTCAACATATGCATATAATATACTACATGGGATGGGAATTTTTTATAAAAATAATTACAAAAAAAGTTAGGAAATAAATATTTATGAAAATTAGTTATTTTGAATAGTACTAGTTGACGCTACCTAATACACTAGTGGCACTATCCCTTTCCCCCTTCAATCATCACCCAACTATGTGCTTTTTAAGAAAAAGAAAATTTGTGCTACAATTATGTCAAGCAAAACCAATATGTATTTTTTCAAAATATCTGTAAAAATAAAAAATATTGGTGAAAAAAAGTAATGGCATCATCAATGTATTAAGCGACACCGTACAAAAATAAAAGAAAAGCAAAAGGGTCATGGTTTCCCATTTATTTTCTTAGTTCAATTCTTTTTCACTTTAATACTTTAACTATAATTTCCGTCTCATTTTATCGAAAATTTTACCGGCATTGATAAATATACTAGATGTGATGTTGTTATGAGAAGTCTTTCAAAGTAAATTGGGGACAAAAATAATAATTTAAATATCAAAGTTGAACAAAAAAAATTCAGTTCTAAAATAAAAAGGAGTAATTCATAAATGTGAATTTAGCCTTAATGAGATCAGAATGCCTTCAAGCACAATCCAAAAAATGTGATTACATTTATTCTATATAGATGGAAATTTTTGAAAACATATGGTGAAAACACGACACCAGTTCCTGTAATTTTGCAAAGTTTGAGATTTAATATTTGTATTAAAAATTAAGTGTTCTTATGTTGTCTTTTTTAAAAAAAAATCTAATTCAATTATTTTTATTATTTTATTTTATTGCAAAACATGTAATAAAAGGATATAAAACAATACCCTTTTCGCTACTATAATCGTCCTAGTTCCCAATCATAATAATATTCGTCTCGTTCACCTGGAATATCTTTTAAGTAGATTCCGTCATCTCTAGCTATCCAATAGCAATCACCATAATTGCATTTAGCATACAGGGATGGATCCTCCCAAAACACCTTGAACGCAGCATGAAGATTGTCGTAAGCCATGTAGCACCAAAAAAGCGTTCCCCCGAAGATTCTTGGCCTAAATTTCCAATTGAACTCAGTGCCAACGGTAAGGTTTTGAATACCCAAATCGTCATCCCTAGACTTACAATGAACTAATAGTGTCTTGTTGTTGCTCAAATCATTGACGGTATGGACATGCCATGTCTTGTACCACAAAGAGAGCCTACTGTTATCATCAAGGTGGCCTTGATCAGGTTCTAAACTTGATGAAGCTATTAATGGGATTATTGTTATTGCTTGAACAAGCATAAAGAATGTAATATTCTTACAAAAACTATTCATGATTGATATTGCTATTGCTACTGTTATCTTTGATTGATATTAATGCCTTTTTAGGTGAGTTGCTTTTGGTATTTTTCCTAGGAAAATCCTTGATTAATGCTTATTCCATTTTAGGTGATTATTTGATTTCAAATTGAGAATATGGAAAAAGGGAAATCATTTATTGATTTATATTTATAACAGTTTGATTCGGATGGATTTGACCAAAAAAAAAGTTTTTAATAGTTAAAAAATTGTTATTGTTTCGATTGAGGTTTTACGATGATATATATTGAGTATACTAGTACTATATTTTTTATTATATAAGTTATTTTAAATAATTAACATGTGTCTATTTTTTAAAATATTTATTTTTTATTTTACTATACTCATTTAAAATATTTGTCAACTCCTAACTAATCCACGAAATAATTTCCTTTAAATTTATATTACCGTCATAATTTGTTTTTGTCTTTTATTGAGTTCTAAATCAATCCGAAGAATATAATTTGAAAAGATCAACTTCATTTAATGTAAAATTATTTTCATCGGAGGCGAAATTAAAAAAAATTTTGGGGTCGAATTTAAATTATATATTATTAGATAGTAAAAATATAATTTTATCATTTTAATAATTTATATCTTTATAATTATTAAAGAATTAAACTAAATTTTTATTATTTTAAGGGATCAAAGTGCAATTTTATTATTACTAGTTTAAAATTTTATAAATTATAAAGGAGAGGAGAATAAGAATCATGAAAATTCAAATATACAATTTGAAAAGATAATATTAATTTGATGTAAAATTATTTTCTAATTTCACTTCCCATTATAAATTGTGCAAGACTTGCATTTCAATAGAGGAGAAAGAGTTATGAAATCCAAATATAAAATTTGAAAAAAAAATTGATTTGATGTATAATTATCTTCCATCTAACTTAATTGATAATTAAAAGGACTATAATTAAAATTTAACCTATTATTAAAAAGATAAATTCAACATATACATAGAATATAGTGTACAAGCCCATTTTGCCCGGCCCATTACAAACCCATCTAAAATCTACCCAAAACCCAATTACAACCCATAACCCAAACAAAAACAAAACCCAAACCCAAGGCCCAACTATGCCTAGCCTAGCCCAAAACCCAAAACCTGTTACAATTACAAACAAGCCCAACTACCCAACTAACCCAACCCAACAAGCCCAACTTCACCAAAGTCAAGCTAGGGGTACAGATAAAGAAACCCTAGCGCCGCATCTAGGCGCCGCCTCCCTCTAGGCTTTTGACTTTTGGCCTGCCATGGCCGCCAACGTCACGCCGCCACCGCCACGGTCACGTCGGCCACCCCCACTTGCGCCGTCATCTGCAAGGAAGTAAAAACAAACAAGAAATAGTGGCAACAACAACAGGAGAGGATTCGGCTATAAAAGCCGAAAAGAATAATTTTGAGGGGCGTTTTTTGGGGTTTTCTTTTTTTTTTTCCGATTGTTGTACCAAAAACATATATCAACAAAAGAAGTAAAAACTAAGTTTCAAGGTGATTTCGAGTATTCTTTTTCGTTTTTAGATGTTTTAACTCCTATTTTTTATTTTATTTCTTGTTTTTTTTTTGTTCGTTTATTTATATATATAAAATAAAGAAAAGGAAAAAGAGAAAAAACTCACCTGATTCGTTTTTCGGTTGCGCCGCCGTTGGGATCTACCCATCGTTCAAATCGGCCTCGAAAGGCTGAGTTAGGGGGTCTCTCCTTAGGATCTTTCGGCTAGACGGGTCTTGCCTTCAATCGGACCTTAGAGCGGGAACTAAATCGCCCTTTTGTGCAACGCCGACCACCACGCATTGTGTCGCTACGGCGGCGCTGAGAGGGCTCAAAGTTCGGGGGTTTGAGAGGGGGAGGAGAAAGGTTTTCATTTTTTTTGTTTTGTTTTTTAAAAAAAAGAGTTGCTGAAATATTTTTTTGAAAGAATTTGGGTTTAAATAACCCCCTAAAACGGTGCCGTTTGGATTTAGGGTTCAGAGACCAAAAACGACGTCGTTTTGGTCTCTGACCCGCCCGGTGACCCGACCCTGGGGGAGGATCCGCGTGTTTTCTTCAAATGGAATATTTGCGCAATTAGTCCATTTGATTTTATAGAGCTTTCATGGAAGTTTTCTGCATATTTGCGATTTGGCCACAAAATTTTATTTTTGGTTCATTTTAGTCCCCATCGAAGCACAGCGTTTTGGGGCTTTGTTGATATTAACCATTTTGATCCCCCTCTTTCGGTGCGACACAATTTAATCCTTTTTGTTTTTTTTTATTTCGATTTCGCCAAATATTTTCGTTTTTATTTCGATTTGGTCCATATCTTGGCAATTTTATTATTTCGTTTGTAAGCACTAAATTTTGTCCGGGTTTTGTTGTGTATATATATATATTTAAAAAAAATCAAAAATCAAAAAATACATTTTGACCCCTGAACTTTTTAAAATTACATTTTGACCCACCAACTTTTTGAAATTATATTTTGACCCCTAAAGTTTCTCAAAATTTGTTTTAGCCCCATAACTTTTACTGAAATTGCATTTTAGTCCTTCTGGCAGCAACTTGCACACCTACCCCCGTGATTTCCGGCCACCGGCCTAGGGTATGGCCTCCCTCTCCCTAGCCGCCTGCTTCCTGCAAAAAGAAGAAAAAAATCATCTATAAAAGGGGTTTTTAACCCCAAAAATCGGGACCCCCACAAAAAAAAATTAAAGAAAAAAATCAAAAGAGAGAGAGCTTTTTCGGAAAAAAAGAGAAGAAAAGAGGAGAAAAGAGAAAGAGGAGAAGAAAAGAAGGAGTACCGGCATCGGAGGAAGTAGCGACGGCGCAAACGGCGGAGGCGACGGAGGCGGCTAGGGTTTCGTGAAGAGGAAGAAGAGGAAGAAGAAAGGAAAAAAAAGGAAAAATTTTAACACAGTCGGGTCAACCCGGCCCGAACAGCAGGGCAGTCTCAGCAGCCCAAAACAAAAACAAAAAGAAAATGGCAAAAGCAAAAAAAAAAGGGCAGAAAAAAAACATCCCATAGCAGTAGCAGGCCTGACCCACTAACAGCCAAAGCAGCCTAACAGCGCAGGCCCAGCGCAGCCCAGCAGGTCAGCACCAGCAGGCCAGGCCAGGCCCCCACGCACCAGCCCAACAGGCCCAAAAGGCAGCAGGCCAAAAAAAAGAAGAGAAAAAAAAAGAAAGAAAAAAAAGAAAAAAAGAAAAAAAGAAAAAAAGGAAAAAAAGGAAAAAAGAAAAAAAAGGAAGAAAAAAGGGGTTCAATTTGAGCAACCCGTTCGGCGAAGCTCGTGTTTTAGATTTTTCGGTAATTTCATTTATTTCTCTTTTAATTTAATACTCGTATTTTTATGTTATTTCATTTTAATATTATTAGCATTTTATGCTTTTTTTATATTTTTATATTTTTGTATTTATATTTTCAATTTAATTCAATTTTAATTTTATTTTAAATAATTTAAAAAAATAAGGCAACGGATCGATTTATCATAAAATCGTTGATTTCATCGTTATGTTGGGTGAATATCACCGGTTTGTGTTAAACTCGATACTCCCTTTTAAAAAATAAAAAAATATTCAAAAAATTCATATTTTCAAAAAAAAATCCTCGGGTTTCGAAATTTTTCGTGTCTTCAAAAAATTTTCTCGTGTTTTCAAAAATAAGGTAACGAATCGATTTGACACTAATTCGTTGATTTCATTGCTATGTTGAGTGAATATCACCGATTAGAGTTAAATACGATACGTGCTTAATAAAAAATCAAAAAAATTTCGTGTTTTCAAAAATTTCTGTGTTTCAAAAATTTTCATGTTTTCAAAAATTCTCGTGTTTTCAAAAAATTCTAATTTTCAAAAATTTTCATGTTTTCAGAAAATTCCCGTGTTTCAAAAATCCTCGTGTTTTCAAAAATTTCGGTGTTTTGAAAATTTTTGTGTTTTCAAAAAAAAAATCTTGTGTTTCATAAATTTTTTTTTAAATTTGTGTTTCCAAAATTCTCGTGTTTTAAAAAAAATTTCTCATGTTTCAATCGGATCGCGAGTAAATATTAAATTGAACTCGTATTTTTGAAAATTAAGACAACATGCGTTTAACGAGATACCAATTTTGGGCGTCGCGAGGGTGCTAATACCTTCCTCGCGTGTAACCGACTCCCGAACTCTAATTTTCTCTAGATTTTCACGTAGACCTAAAATTATCTCTTTTTTAGAAAAATTTAAAAATAAGTTTTTCTTCTAAAAAGATAATTTATTAGGTGTCCGATCACACCTAGAAAAAAGATCGGTGGCGACTCCTTTTTTTAAAATAAAGTCGAGACACTGTTTTCAAATTTTCAATAATCACTTCGACTAGCGCCCGTGCCAAAATTTTTAGGTCGCTACAGCTGGCGACTCCACTGGGGACCTTTTTTGAGAGTCGAGTCTAATGTTAAACGCATCTTGTCAAAATTTTTAAAATTCTTTATTCAAATTAATTTTTAATCGCGATCCTTGAATTTTGTTTTGAAAAGTCATGCATTTGCATTCGGTTTTTAAAATTAATATTTTTCTAACGTGTTTTATTTTTCTGTTTTTGTCAGCTTTAAGTTTTACGTTTTACTTTTTTTTTTGTTTTAGTAAATAAAAAATAAAAGGTTTGTGAGTTTCTCCCCACACACCGTGCACTTGCATTTTTGCATAACATGAGCTCTCTACCCGGGCTCCTTCCGTTTAAGTGGAAGTAAACGCTACTCCTTCGTGAGTTAACTCGTCCCTCCGCACAGGTTAGTAATTACTTCCGGGTTACATATGGTTTATGCTTTCGTGAGTTAACTTGTCCCTCCGCATAGGCATAAGTAAATGTAATCCCTCGAATTGAACTCGCAAGCCCATGACAGGTGATAACCGAGGCTCCGTACTAACATTAGTAGGTGACAGTATGGACAATTCGAGTACCTATCTAGAACCGAAACCACATATAGTAAACCGTACGAGCCACCTAATTAGAGTTATGCCGAACCTCTGTCCGTTTGATAGTTACCAAAATAAGTACACGGGAGAAATGCCTCTGACCTTTTATTTCTTTTACATTTACACTTATTTGCAAATGAATTGAGTCTGTTTAATAAATTGGGTCGGATAGATTGTCTGATGGTATGTGGGGTAGGTTTTTGTAAAGCTTGTTGGGGCAAAAAAAATTTGGGTCTGTTCCTCCAAATTGCATGATTGAATAGCTTAATTCGTTAAACTTCCCATAGTTCTTATTTTTCTTTTTTCTTCTGTTTATATCTGTTATGATCACTAACCGAGGTTATTCATTTTTATTCTATTTGTCATCATGCATCATAGGCATCTCATTAGGAATGTGTTGATTAGAGATTGGTTGCCAAAAACGGGTTTCTGATGGAGGAGTCAATTACACGAGTAACCGAGAAAAATGTTGTAGTCCGAGATTGGTCTTTGAGGACTCAAAAAGCGAAAGGGGACAGTTTGAAGGAAGGATACACCTCTGATCTTCCCGAGCGTGTGACCTTGAATAGGCGTCAGAATGATCTTGAAGACTTGATTGGGATTTGGAAGCAGTGGGACTCAGATACTAGGGGCATCTTTACTGAAAAATACGGGGATATAGCTCACTTGGTAGCAATTAATGTGAACGAGCAGTTGATCCAAACCATGGTTTGATTCTGGGACCCTGCCTATCAATGTTTCACTTTCAATCAAGAAGATATGACTCCGACTATAGAAGAGTATGTTGCCCTGCTTCGCATCGATAATGTACAATTCAATAAGATATATGTGAAGGAGCCTAAACCAATAACCTTCAAGAAGAAGTTAATGAAGTTGACGGGGATGACTGATATATGGGCTGAAAAACAAATAAAGAAGAAGAACGAAGTCAGTTGTGTTCCATGGTTTTCTCTTCGAGAGTTAGTTCAGAATCATCCAGATACTTTGAGAAGGATAGATCTGTTTGCCTTGGCTATATACGGACTAGTCATATTCCCAAAGGTTCTCGGGCACATTGAAGTCGCGGTAGTGGATTTCTTTGAAAAATTAAGGTAAGGAATCAACCCCGTCCCAACCATATTAGCCGAGACTTGTAGGTCCCTAAATGCTTGTAGGAAGAAAGGAGAAGGGCATTTTATTGGATGCACTCAGTTACTTAATGTTTGGATTTTTAGTCACTTTTGGAAAGTGGAACGCACACATTTCCATATGTTCTCAAAAACATTCGCTCCTTTAGAAGCACACATTGAAAAAGATTGGCCAAGGGATGTCACTGAACAACACTGGGTCTCGGTTTTTCAGAATCTCCGTGCTGAAGATATAACTTGGAGAGCACCTTGGATTCGTCCCTCTGTCTTTTATACAAGTGTGAGAACTAAGACTGGGTGCCTTTGCTAGGATTATGGGGAGGAGTGGGATATGCTCCGTTGATGGTTCAGAGACAGTTCGCTTCGCGACAGTTTGTACCAGTTACTAATGGATTGGCACATCAGAGTTTGCCTTTACGGGTGAGGGTTACATGAAAAGGGTGCGAGATACCGTGAATTCTTGGAAAAAAGTCTACCTAATGGAGTTGGCTCTCTATGCTGATATTATCACTGTAGATTATGACATATGGAGACAACGATGAGTGAAGAGTCAGCTAACCCAGCCGATTGACGTTACTTGCCAGAATTCGTTCTCAAAGGAAATACCGTCCGAGCTAGAATTGGCAAGACATGAATTTGAACGTGAAAAAGCTAAACTGTTACTAGATATTAGTTCTCTTCAGGAGGAAAACTACTAGTTGAAAATTGATGTTCAAATTGAAAAATCCAGAACCGAAAAAGTCCAAAAAGAAGTTGAGGTCACGAGAAATGATTTGAGGGACTTTCATTTGGAAAACAAGAAATTAAGAGGCACTATAAGGAATAGTGGTTTGGGCAAATCATCGGCATATTGGAAAGAGGAACTGAGCAATATCAAAGGTGGGATGGAATTTTGGAAAACCAAAGCGAAGAAGGAGGAGGAAAGAGTTGCACGTGCTATTATAGAATTGAGAAAGAAGAATGTTGAATACGAAACTGTGTCTGTAGAATTAACGGCAAGTCAGTCTGAGTGTCAAGAGCTAAAAGGAAAAATTCGAAGTATAGAAAGTACACTGCAAGCTCATCAGCAACATTTGGATGATCTCCTAAGAGCTCTAGAAGAGAAGAATGGTCAGCATGACAGAGACATTCGCACCTATGAAAGAGCCCTTCAAGAAAATGATATGCATCTCAGTGGTTTGGTCAACAAAATTCGCAAGGCGGCTGCGCAGGTAGTGCAATTATCAGACGAAGCGGAAGTGGCTAAGAAATTTGTGTAACTGTTAAAACTAGGATGGTGAAACTTTTTGTAATAGACTCTTTTGATTAATGAAACGCCCAAATATGGGGCTATCTTGAAATCAACACCCATTTTTTAGCATATTTTTACATAACTAACATTCAGTATTCATTAGTCGTTCATTCAGTATTCATTATTCATCCATTCATTCATTGTATGTACATATCACCCTAATCATTTGCTAAGGTTCAAACCATCTAATCCACAGTTGCTACACTATGAGTCTGGAATCACGTCACTCTTATAGGACGCGTCTAAGAGCTAGAGCTATGAATGCCGAACTCAATGAAAGAATGGAAAGGATGGAAAGGACACAAAGAGAGTTGCAAGAATAACTAGCCAAGTCATAGCAAGAGGCAAGAGATTTGATGGTGAGATCTCGAGAGGAATCACTCGAGCAAAAGGATCAAATGGCCAAAATGATAGAAATGATGACGGCTTTGGTCAAAGGAAAGGGACCTATGCAGATCCCTGATATCGTAGAGCCACCTCAGTCAATAGCTAATCAAGATCCACTTTATCCTTCGGGATTCACTCCACCTCATGTCCACACAATGCAAAGAGGATATCCCCAAAGGGAACCTACAGTCTTGGAACAACATCCTACTCCATCTGCTCATTTAGGACTAGGAATGTTTGTGTCGAACCCTGGGGCAAATCCTTCAGATCCAATTGTTCCCGACTTAAATGATTCTGTAGAAATAGCAATGCTGAAAATTGATGACAATAATGCTCAGGATAAATATAGAATCCTAGAAGAGAGGATCAGAGCAGTAGAAGGTGCTGAAGTTTTCTCTGCTTTGTGTGCCAAAGAGCTCAGTTTGGTACCTGATCTGGTTCTACCCCCAAAATTTAAGGCGCCAAATTTTGAGAAGTATGATGGAACAAGATGTCTAAAGGCACATCTGATCATGTCTTGCCGAAAGATGACTGGTTATGTGAACGATGATAAATTATTGGTACATTGTTTTCAAGATAGTTTGGTTGGCTCAGCTCTTCGATGGTATAATCAGCTCAGTAAAGAGAGAATCCGATCATGGAATGATTTGGCATCAGCATTCTGTGAGCAATATAGGCATGTATCGGATATGGTGCCTGATCGACTAACTTTACAAATGATGGAAAAGAAACCGACAGAGACTTTTCGGTAATATGCACAAAGATGGAGGGATATCTCTGCTCAGGTGGAGCCACCATTAACTAAGACAGAGATAACGGTTCTTTTCATTAATACTCTGAAAGCGCTGTTTTATAATAAATTGGTAGGAAGTGCCACAAATGACTTTGCGGATATTGTAATATCCGGGGAGCTTATTGAAAATACCGTCAAGAGCGGGAGAATGGAGGGCCCCGAGAGTTAGAAGAGGGCAGTACCCATGAAGAAAAAAAGAAGCAGAAGCCCATATGGTTGAAACTGAAAGTCACTGTACCTCCAATCCGTACCCCGCCCAATCACGACCACATTATCGCCCACCTTCAAACTTTTACTTTCCTCCTCAAGGTCCTTACTATCAAACACCTCCCTCTTACCCCGTGTATGCTATGAACAACCAAAGACCATTCACCATGTTCCTACCAAATACCATACCTATACCAAACCAACCCAAAAATAAACAAAGACCAACAAGACCTAATTCTGCAATACCTCAATTTACACTAATTCCCGTATCATATGGAGAATTATACCCGAAGCTATTGAAAAAAAAATTAATATCCCCACATTATATGGCACCCATGAAGCCCCCATACCCGAAGTGGTATGATCCTAATGCTAGTTGTGTGTATCACACTAGGAATCAGGGACACTCTACAGAAAATTGTTTAGCCTTTTAAAAGAGGGTTCAATGTCTCATTGACGCTGGCATTTTAAGATTCGATGGTGTTAGCAATGTGACGGGAAATCCTCTTCCTAGCCATACTGGCGGAAATGTAAATGCGATGACAAATGAAGAAAATTGGAGAGCCAAAGGTTATGTTACCGAAGTAAAGACACCTTTGCAGAAGGTATGGGAGATGATGATTAAAAATGGCTTACTCTATCTGTCTAGTAAGATTCTCAAAGAAGAAAGTACAAAAGACCAAAGTTTCTGTGATTTTCATGGCGTCCAAGGGCATGACATCTAATCTTGTAAGGAATTTAGGAAATTATTTCAGGACATGATGGATAACAAAGAGGTCAAGGTCTTTGATAGGGTGGAGGGGGCCGAAGAAGAAGAAATATGTGCCTCTGATAATCAATCGATGGCTTTCTCTTATAGCGTCGATAGACCTTTGGTGATTTATTACGAGGCAAAGAAGGAAGAGGTTAGTCGAGAAGTTAAACCAAGTTTGATAAACGAAGTACCTGCTCCTTTCTCTTACAAGGACAACAAGGCAATGTCGTGGAGGTATGATGTCACTATCGTTGTGCCTGAAGGTGAAAAGTCAAAAGTTATGAATGAAGGTGTCGGTGGAGTAAGACATTTTACTCGCAGCGGAAGGTGTTATTCTCCCGAGACGGTTGAACCAAAGAAGAAAGTTGCTGGCCCGAGCCAAAAAGGAAAAGCACCAATGTATGAGGTTGAGGATGATGTTGAAACACAGCTTGAGCAAGAAGTTAAAAAGGTTGTGAATGAGGAGGAAGCACATGAGTTCTTAAAATTTATTAAGCACAGTGAATATAGCGTTGTAGAACAATTAAACAAGCAGCCGGCCTGAATCTCGGTACTGTCTCTATTGTTGAACTCGGAACCACATCGAAATGCCTTACTAAAAGTGTTAAATGAAGCTTATGTGGCAAACAATGTATCTGTGGAAAAGCTTGATAGGTGGGCAAATAATCTAAATGCAGATAATTTCATCTCTTTTAGTAATGACGAAATACCGCCAAATGGTAGGGGCTCTGTAAAAGCATTGCACATCACAACCAATTGCAAAGGTTACATATTACCAAATGTGCTCATCGACAATAGATCTACACTAAATGTTATGCCTTTGGCCACGCTTTCTAGGATGCCGGTTGATATGTCCTATCTGAGGCCTTGTTATTCTTTAGTAAGGGCATTTGATGGGACACGACAAGAGGTCATGGGAAAAATCAAAATTCCTCTAAAAGTGGGGCCATGTGTATATGATATCGAGTTCCAAGCCATGAACATCACGCCTTCATACAATTACCTCTTAGAAAGACCTTGGATCCATTCTGTTGGGGTAGTTCCTTCGTCTCTCCATCAAAAAGTAAAGTTTATCATGGATAGCCGCTTGATTACTGTCGATGGTGAAGAAGACAACGTCGTATCTATCTCTGTTGATACACCCTACATCGAAATAAGTGAAGATGTTGTAGAATGTTCTTTTCACTCATTGGAATTTATTAATGCTGCATTTGTTGCTGAAGGGAATAAGATCCCCGTTCTCAAACTGTCGAGGAATACCAAGATGGGAGTTAAGCTGACTGTGGGAAAAATAGCTCGAGCGAGGAAAGGTTTGGGAAAATATCAAAAAGGGATGGTTAGAGCCTTGAAACCAACACACTACAAGGGTCGACACGGTTTGGGGTTTAAGCCAGATATACATCAAAGAAGAAAACAATTGCAGAAAAATCGAGAGAGAAGAATCGCAAGGGCTTCAGGCTAGGAATTAGAATGGGAGCCGTTAGTGTATCCTCCTTTGTCGAGAACATTTACATCAGCAAGAGTGATGTACCTAGGGCAGAAGAATTCGCAAGTCACATTATTGATTGAAAAGGGTCTTCAGAATATCAGCCTAAATGTTATTGACAATGAAAATGATGAAATTAAGAATGCTTCAATGATACGCCCTTGTCCTCTAGGATATGTTTTGAACAACTGGACTGCTGTGGACCTCCTTGTAGTTTTTAAGTCCCCTTCAGAGTAATGCTCAATGTTAACCCTTCATTTTGTGTGTCCTTAAACAGTAGGGTTCCTTTTGTAAGAGCTTACATTTGCTCTTTATCATTTCAATGATCATTAATGAAGATGCATTTTGTTTTATATTGTCATGTTCCTTTCATTTCCATTAACTTCGCGACTACTCTTTCTATTCATATCCTTTTCCGGCATATGTCTCATATCATCTCATATCATTGTATATTGATTCCAATACCTCAATGCTCTTCTATAGCTTTTTTTTCATTCACCTTTCAGGTGCTCAGATATCAATGGCATGAATAATCCCGTTATGAATCCTGAAATCAATTTTGAGAAGGCTGTTTGTTTAGGAGAATTCGAAGCTGACGAAAATGTGAAAGATTGTGTCTCGTCTCCTGACTTACTGAGAATGGTAGAACAAGAAGAGAAACAGATCTTACCCCATCAAGAATCTATTGAAGTAGTGAACTTGGGGAAAAAAGAAAAGAAACAAGAAGTGAAGATTGAAACTTCTATTTCAGAAAACACCATGCGGGATTTGATCGCATTGCTCCATGAGTACAAGTATGTGTTTGCCTGGTCTTACCAGGATATGCCAGGGTTGAACACAAATATTGTGGTCCATAAGCTCCCACTGAAACCAGAATGCAAGCCCGTTCAGCAGAAATTAAGAAGGATGAGACCCGAAATGCTGTTAAAGATAAAAGAAGAAGTCAAGAATGGGTAGCTAATATAGTCCCAGTGCCGAAGAAAGATGGCAAGGTGCGAATGTGCGTAGATTATCGGGATCTGAATCAAGCAAGCCCTAACGATAACTTTCTTTTACCACACATCGACACTTTGGTGGATAATACGGCAAAGCATTCTCTGTTTTCATTCATAGATGGCTTCTCAGGTTATAATCAGATAAAGATGGCTCCCGAGGACATGGAGAAAACTACATTCATAACAATGTGGGGAACATTCTGCTATAAGGTAATGCAATTCGGATTAAAGAATGCTGGGGCAACATATCAGAGAGCCATGGTGACGTTGTTCCATGATATGATGCACAAAGAAATAGAAGTTTATGTCGATGATATGATTGCCAAATCTCGAGAAGAAAAGAGCATGTTGGAAATCTCAAGAAGCTGTTCAAAAGGCTAAGAAAGTTCCATTTGAAGCTTAACCCGGCCAAGTGTACGTTTGGGGCTACCTCGGGAAAGCTGCTAGGTTTCATTGTCAGTGAGAGAGGTATCGAGGTTGATCCAGACAAGATAAAAGCTATATAAGAACTGCCTCCCCCGCGCACACAGAAAGAAGTCAGAGGATTTTTAGGAAGGTTGAATTACATTGCTCAACTTACTAATCAATGCGACCCAATTTTTCGACTCCTTCGAAAACATAACCTGGGAGAATGGAACGAGGAGTGCCAAGTGGCTTTCGATAAGATAAAACGGTATTTGTCTAATCCTCCTATGCTAGTACCGTCGACCCCTGAAAAACCCTTAATATTGTACCTAACCGTGTTTGAGAACTCAATGGGTTGCGTATTGGGGCAACATGATGAGTCAGGGAGAATAGAAAAGGCAATTTACTACCTCAGTAAGAAGTTCACAGAATATAAGGCAAAGTACCCTTCAATTGAGAAGTTTTGTTGTGCATTGATTTGGACGGTTCGAAGGCTCAGACAATACATGCTGTATCACACGACATGGTTAATTTCAAAACTGGACCCAATAAAGTACATGATAGAGTCACTCAGGGAGAATGACCCTGCACTCTCAGGGAGAATGGCCCGATGGCAGATCCTATTGACTGAGTATGACATTGTATATGTGAGCCAAAAGTCGATAAAGGGAAGCGCAATAGCTGACTTCTTGGCAAGTCGAACAACGGAAGAATACGAGCATTTGAGATTTGAGTTCCCAGATGAAGATTTGATGTGCATTTCAGAAAAATAGGGCGAGTCATCAAAAGGAAAGTCATGGAAGATGAGCTTTTATGGTGCATCAAATGCATTGGGGAATAGGATAGGAGCAGTCTTAGTGTCACCTAAAGGGGACCATTACCCGCTTACTGCCAGATTGAATTTCTTCTGTACAAATAATATAGCGGAATATGAAGCTTGCATCATGGGACTTCGTGCAGCTATCAAGAGGAAAATCAAAATTTTAGAGGTACACGGGGACTCAACATTAGTCATTTATCAAATTCGTGGAGATTGGAAAGTGAGGGATTCAAAATTAGTCAAATATCGCGATCTCATTGCAGAATTGGTCAAAGAATTTAAAGAAGTGACTTTTAACTACTTTCCACGAGAAGAGAACCAATTGGCTGATGCTCTGGCCACCCTGGCTTCAATGTTCAAAGCAAACAGAGAAACTGAAATAATGCCTATCCAAATAAGCATATATGAGACCCCCGCACACTGTTTTAGCATTGAGGAGGAGTCAGATAGACGACCATGGTTCCATGATATCCTAGAGTACATCAAGAATCAAAGGTACCCTGAGCAAGCAAACGAGAATGACAAAAGAACAATCAGAAGAATGGCGATTGGGTTTGTTCTTGACGGGGATATTCTATACAAAAGAGGAAAAGATCAAGTGCTCCTGAGGTGCGTGGACGCTGTTGAAGCTAGAAAAATACTTGAGGAGGTTCATGAAGGAATTTGTGGAACACATGCCAGTGGTTCCACCATGGCCAGGCAGATTATGAGACTTGGTTATTATTGGTTGACGATGGAAAGGGATTGCATTGGCTACACACGAAAGTGCCACAAATGTCAAATTTACAGTGATAAAATTCATGTAGCTCCATCGCCCCTTCATGTCATGACTTTTTCGTGGCCTTTTTCTATGTGGGGGATGGATGTTATAGGGCCAATTTCCCCAAAAGCTTCCAATGGGCATCGATTCATCTTTGTGGTTATAGACTACTTCACAAAATGGGTAGAAGCCACTTCGTTTGCTAATGTTACAAAGGCTGCAGTCTGTAGGTTCTTAAAAAAGGAGATCGTATGTCGATATGGTCTGCCTGAAAGAATCATTTCAGATAATGCTTTAAATTTGAACAACAAGTTGATGAAAGAAGTATGTGAGCAATTTCAGATAAAGCATCATAATTCTTCACCCTATCGCCCGAAAATGAACGGAGCGGTAGAAGCGGCTAATAAGAATATAAAGAGGATTATCGGGAAGATGACTGAGACATATAAGGACTGGCACGAGAAGCTACCATTTGCTTTGTACGCGTACCGCACCTCTGTGCGAACATCTACGGGGGCAACTCATTTTTCTCTAGTCTACGGAATGGAAGCTGTTCTGCCCATCGAAGTGGAGATCTCATCCCTACGTGTCTTGATGGAATCAAAGTTAGAAGAATCAGAGTGGGTTCGAGCTCGATATGATCAGCTAAATCTTATTGAGGGAAAACGCTTGAAGGCAATTTGCCATGGACAGATGTATCAGAAAAGAATGATCACGGCCCATGATAAAAGGGTGCGGCCAAGAGAATTCCGTGAAGGGGAACTGGTACTAAGAAAAATCCTCCCAATACAAAAAGACTTTCGAGGAAAATGTTCGCCAAATTGGGAAGGGTCATACGTTGTAAAAAAGGCATTCTCAGGAGGGGCTCTGATTCTCACTGAGATGGATGGGAAAGAATTGCCTAATCCAGTGAACTTAGATGCTGTGAAAAAAATATTATACTTAAAAAAACAAAAAAATAGAAAAAGAAAAGAAAAAGAAAAATCAAGATGAAAACCCGAAAAGGGCGTCTTTATAAACAAAAAAGATTAGGATGAAAACCCGAAAGGGCGTCCTAATGAAATGGGCTTGAACTTAAGGAGCAAGACGACTTGAATGTGGAGTCGAATGGCGAGATTACAATATTTGAAGCATTCTCAGAAGCTCAAAATCTTCTACACAAGAAGCCGTGCTCGAAAAGATCCAGGATGAAGAAACGTGGAAAGTTCATGCATTGGATATCTAGAGCATTTCTGGCCATTGAATTCGCTTTCTTTTCTTTATGACAATTTATTTGTTAAACTTTCCTTGTCAATTTCCTTCGTTTGTTGCTTTTAAAAAAATGAATGTGAGGTATTTCTTTCATGCTTACTTTGTCTTTTTTATGCATTTCATGTTTGATTGATTTAAATGATAAATAGTAAGATGACATATTCTAAACAAAGGGAATGTTGAGCATTACCTTGATGAGAATTTAATAAGTACGCGGGCCCCAAAGTAAGAACAAGGTTCAACAGGGGGCAGGAGGGTGATATACGAGGAAGAGTGGATTATTCGCAAAATTTGAAGATGAATACAAAACCTGAGAGAAAGTCGAGAAAGGAGGCAATGAATGAAGGCCCTCACGAAAGTTAGAAAGGGTCATGTGACAAACAACCCAGAGTGCATGGCAAGATCATGTTAGACATAAAAGCATTTAGGACAAATATGTGCATATCATAATAACATCATACTTGACATATATAGGTATACCAGTAGAGCAAGGAATACTGGGAGAAAGCTGCACAGAATCAATGAAGAAGAAGGCTTTTAGTTTCACCGGATGTTTCTTGAAACCCTGTTTCTTTCAAGAATTTTTTATTTTTTATTTTTGTTTTTTTTAAATAAACTCATAATACGAGAGGTGAGTTGAGCCTCGGGTCACGCTGAGGTATTTTTAATTTCTGTTTTTTTCAAAAATTAACTCATAATACGAGAGGCGAGTTGAGCTTCGGGTCACGCTGAGGTATTTTTAATTTCTGTTGTTTTTCAAAAATTAACTCATAATACGAGAGGTGAGTTGAGCCTCGGGTCACGCTGAGGTATTTTTTTTAATTTCCGTTTTTTTTCAAAAATCAACTCATAATACGAGAGGTGAGTTGAGCCTCGGGTCACGCTGAGGTATTTTTAATTTCTGTTGTTTTTCAAAAATCAACTCATAATACGAGAGGTGAGTTAAGCCTCGGGTCACGCTGAGGTTTTTTTTTTTAATTTCTATTTTTTTAAAATCAACTCATAATACGAGAGGTGAGTTGAGCCTCGGGTCACGCTGAGGTATTTTTAATTTCTGTTTTTTTCAAAAATCAACTCATAATACGAGAGGTGAGTTGAGCCTCGGGTCACGCTGAGGTATTTTTAATTTCTATTTTTTTCAAAAATCAACTCATATTGCGAGAGGTGAGTTGAGCCTCAGACACATGCCGAGGTATTTCTTTTAAATTTCTATTTTTTAAAATCAACTCATAATACGAGAGGTGAGTTGAGCCTCGGGTCACATGCCGAGCGATTTTCGATTTTTGTTTTTCAACAAAAAAATAGGGAATAAAATTGGACAATCGAACAAAATTCAGTGCTTTTAAAGTCTTTGCTCTATCCCTGTTTCACAGCGATGAGCAAAGAGGGGCAGTTGTAAGCATTAAATTTTGTCCAGGTTTTGTCGTGTTTATATATATATTTTTAAAAAAATTCAAAAAAATCAAAAATCAAAAATCAAAAAATACATTTTGACCCCTGAACTTTTTGAAATTACATTTTGACCCACCAACCTTTTGAAATTACATTTTGACCCCTAAATTTTCTCAAAATTCGTTTTGGCCCCAGAAATTTTACTGCAATTGCAGTTTAGTCCTTCTGGCAGCAACTTGCACTCCTACCCCCGTGATTTCCGGCCACCGGCCTAGGGTATGGCCTCCCTCTCCCTAGCCACCTGCTCCCTGCAAAAAGAAGAAAAAAAAATCATCTATAAAAGGGGTTTTTAACCCCAAAAATCGGGACCCCCCACAAAAAAAAATCAAAGAAAAAAATCAAAAGAGAGCTTTTTCGAAAAAAAGAGGAGAAAAGAGAAAGAGGAGAAGAAAAGGAGTACCGGCATCGGAGGAAGTAGCAACGGCGCAAGCGGCAGAGGCGACGGAGGCGGCTAGGGTTTCGTGAAGAGGAAGGAGAAAGAAGGAGGAAGAAGAAAGGAAAAAAAGGAAAATTTTTAACACAGTCGGGTCGACCCGACCCGACCCGACCCGAGCAGCAGGGCAGTCTCAGCAGCCCATCCCAGCAGCCCAAAACAAAAACAAAAAAAAAGGGCAAAAGCAAAAAAAAAAGGCAGAAAAAAGAAACAGCGCATAGCAGTAGCAGGCCTGACCCACTAACAGCCAAAGCAGCCCAACAGCGCAGGCCCAGCGCAGCCCAGCAGGTCAGCACCAGCAGGCCAGGCCAGGCCCCCACGCACCAGCCCAACAGGCCCAAAAGGCAGCAGGCCAAAAAAAAGAAGAGAAAAAAAGAGAAAGAAAAAAAGAAAAAAAGAAAAAAAAAAGAAGAAAAAAGGGGTTCAATTTGAGCAACCCATTCGGCGAAGCTCGTGTTTTAGATTTTTCGGTAATTTCATTTATTTCTCTTTTAATTTAATGCTCGTATTTTTATGTTATTTCATTTTAATATTATTATCATTTTATGCATTTTTTATATTTTTATATTTTTGTATTTATATTTTCAATTTAATTCAATTTTAATTTTATTTTAAATAATTTAAAAAAAATAAGGCAACGGATCGAATTATCATAAAATCGTTGATTTCATCGTTATGTTGGGTGAATATCACCGGTTTGTGTTAAACTCGATACTCCCTTTTAAAAAATAAAAAAATATTCAAAAAATTCATATTTTCAAAAAAAAATCCTCGGGTTTCGAAATTTTCGTGTCTTCAAAAAAATTTCTCGTGTTTTCAAAAATAAGGTAACGAATCGATTTGACACTAATTCGTTGATTTCATTCCTATGTTGAGTGAATATCACCGATTAGTGTTAAATACGATACGTGCTTAATAAAAAATCAGAAAATTTTCTGTGTTTTCAAAAATTCCCGTGTTTCAAAAATTTTCATGTTTTCAAAAATTCTCGTGTTTTCAAAAAATTCCAATTTTCAAAAATTTTCATGTTTTCAGAAAATTCCCGTGTTTCAAAAATCCTCGTGTTTTCAAAAATTTTCGTGTTTTCAAAAAAAAATCTTGTGTTTCATAAATTTTCATTTTTTTTTAAATTTGTGTTTCCAAAATTCTCGTGTTTTTAAAAAAAAATTTCTCATGTTTCAATCGGATCGCGAGTAAATATTAAATTGAACTCGTATTTTTGAAAATTAAGACAACACGCGTTTAACAAGATACCAATTTTGGGCGTCGCGAGGGTGCTAATACCTTCCTCGCACGTAACCGACTCCCGAACTCTAATTTTCTCTGGATTTTCACATAGACCTAAAATTACCTCTTTTTTGGAAAAAATTAAAAATAAGTTTTTCTTCTAAAAAGATAATTTATTAGGTGTCCGATCACACCTATAAAAAAGATCGGTGGCGACTCCTTTTTTTTAAATAAAGTCGAGACACTATTTTCAAATTTTCAATAATCACTTCGACTAGCGCCCGTGCCAAAATTTTTAGGTCGCTACAGCTGGCGACTCCACTGGGGACCTTTTTTAAGAGTCGAGTCTAATGTTAAATGCATGTTGTCAAAATTTTTAAAATTCTTTATTCAAATTAATTTTTAATCGTGATCCTTGAATTTTGTTTTGAAAAGTCATGCATTTGCATTCGGTTTTTAAAATTAATATTTTTCTAACGTGTTTTATTTTTCTGTTTTTGTCAGCTCTAAGTTTTACGTTTTACATTTTTTGTTTTAGTAAATAAAAAATAAAAGGTTTGTGAGTTTCTCCCCACACACCGTGCACTTGCATTTTTGCATAACATGAGCTCTCTACCCGGGCTCCGTCCGTTTAAGTGGAAGTAAACGTTACGCCTTCGTGAGTTAACTCATCCCTCCGCACAGGTTAGTAATTACTTCCTGGTTACATATGACTTATGCTTTCGTGAGTTAACTTGTCCCTCCGCATAGGCATAAGTAAATGTAATCCCTCGAATTGAACTCGCAAGCCCATGATGGGTGATAACCGAGGCTCCGTACTAACCTTAGTAGGTGACAGTATGGACAATTCGAGTACCTATCTAGAACCGAAACCACATATAGTAAACCGTATGAGCCACCTAATTAGAGTTATGCCGAACCCCTGTCCATTTTATAGTTACCAAAATAAGTACACGGGAGAAATGCCTCTGACCTTTTATTTCTTTTACATTTACACTTATTTGCAAATGAATTGAGTCTGTTTAATAAATTGGGTCGGATAGATTGTCTGATGGTATGTGGGGTAGGTTTATTAGGTGTCCGATCACACCCAGAAAAAAGATCAGTGGCGACTCATTTTTTTTAAATAAAGTTGAGACACTGTTTTCAAATTTTCAATAATCACTTCGACTAGCACCTGTGCCAAAATTTTTAGGTCGCTACATAGTTATTATTATTATTATTGTCTTTACTATTATTTTTTTTATATTCATTAATATTATTGTTATTATTGATAGGTTTTTATTTATATTTACTTATGAAAATTTTAGATATGGGTTTTATTATATTATTATTTTTTATGCATATATGTATATATATATTTCTAACTTATTTAATATATATAAATACTCAATTTTATATACGTATCTATATATATTATATATTATTGTATGTTATTTTTATAATCCACATATTTAATTGTATTTACTACTTATTTATTTCATTTTCTTTATTATTTTGAATGAATGTTTTAATTTATTTGTTTATATATTGTTATTTGATATGATTGTAAGTATGACTTTTATTTATTTTATATTGTTGCTATTGCTCGTATCATTTTTATATTTTTGCGTGCATTGTGATTTTATCATGCATAACAACAATGTAATTGGCTTTCGCATTTTTTACTACGATTTTCGTATTTCATTTTATTCGACATAACAAATTTATTTTAAATAAATAATATTTCGTGTTTAGATTCGAGAAAATCGTACCCTAACTTACTGGGTTTCGATTTTCACGATAAACCCAAATGCACGAATCTTTTTAAACTCAAATTTTAAATGATCTCGGGATTTAAAAAAAACCGCATCCTAACTTACTGGTCGTGACCTCATTTTTAAATTCGAGATGGCTAAAATATCTTTTAAATAAGCATTCTCATTCGCGTATCGGGAATTTGAGACATTGTATTCTAACTTACTGGATACGATTCTTTTACTCGATTAACGTGAAATGTACTTCTTTTCCCAAAAAATTTTGATTTTAATACAAGGATCGTATTTTTAAATTTCTTTAAAGTTTTCAGTTTTTTGACACTGACATTAAGTAATCAACTAGGTACCAATTTTGGGCGTATCGAGGGTGCTAATCCTTCCTCGTGCGTAACCGATTCCCGAACCCGTTTTTTTCTGAATTTCGTGGACCAAACTCGTTGTTTTAATAAAACTAAATTGTTTATTAAAAACAACCACATTTCAAGGTGATCCGATCACACCTCATCAAAAAAAGATCGGTGGCGACTCCCATTTTTTCGTTTTTATTTTCAAACCCAAGTCGACCCCGTTTTCAAAAAAAATGGTGTCAACATATAGTATATGGGATGGGTTTTTAAAAAAAATAATATTAAAATAATTAATTACAAAAATGAGTTAGGAAAAAAATATTTATGAAAATTGATTGTTTTGAACACTACCTGACATGCTAGTGGCACCACCCTTTTTCTCCTTCAATCATCACTTAATCATGTGTTTTTTAATAACACAAAAAGAATTTTTTGGAGTCGAATTTGTGTCAAGTGACGCAGATATGTATTTTTTTCAAAATACTCATGAAAATGCAAAAATACCGATGAAAAAATTAAATTCTTTTAATGGTGTCGCTGATATATCAGACAACACTAGTCAAAGTAAAAAAAAAAAAAGGAAATGTCAAGGGCTCTCCATTTATTTTCTTATTTTAGTTTGTATTTTCCATTTCACTTTAATACTTTAACTATAATTTCCGTCTCGTTTTATTGAAAATTTTATGCATGTGTCATTTTCTTATGAAAATGAAAATAATAATTTAAATAACAAAGTTGAAAAAAAAAATTCAGTACTAAAATAAAAAAGAGTAATTCATAAATGTGAATTAAGCCTTATTGAAATTAGAATGCCTTCAAACACAATCCAAAAAATGTGAATACATTTATTCTATATAGATGAATTTTTTTGAAAACATATGGTGAAATCACGTCATCAATTCATGTAATTTTGAAAAGTTTGAGATTTAAAATTTGTATTAAAAATTAAGTGTTGTTATGTTTTTTTTTTTTAAATTCTAAAACAATGGTTAGCATCATTAATCTGTCAAAATTGGCTTACTATCATGTATGTTTACTGAGTTAATAATTTTTCCTCACTAAATTAGACTGATTTTATGAGTGTATTACGACACAAAAGTGAGAGAAATTGTCGAGAGTATAATTCATTTGTTATTGTTGAAAAGAGTGGATGTTTTTCGTTAAACTAAGCTCGCAGACGTAGGGAAATCGAATTACGTAAACAATTTTCTTGTGTTCCATGTATTTACAGTTTCTCTCTTTTGGTGGTGAAGGAGTACCCATTCCTTTGTCACTCCTTCATTGGTGTGGTTAGTTTTTTAATAACTCTCAAAATTACCAAAAAGTTAATGACAAATTTAGGCCAAAACAACTAACCAAGTTTATGTTTTTATTACAATTTTTAAATGAAAAAAGTAAAAAGAAAAATCTAAATTTTAAGCATATTGTCGAAACTTTTTTTTTTTGAAATCGACTTTTTATTTTAAAATGAAAATGAGAGTCGCCACTGTAGCGACCTAAAAATTTGGCGATGGGCGCTAATCGAATTGATTTTTGAAAATTTGAAAACAGAGTTTCGATTTTATTTGAAAAGGGAGTCGCCACTGATCTTTTTTCTAGGTGTGATCAGACACCTTTAAAATTCTCTTTTTTAAAGGAAAAATAATTTTTCAAATTTTCTAAAAAAGAGTCGATTTTAGGTCCACGTCAAAATCCAGAGAAAATTAGGGTTCGGGAGTCGGTTACGCACGAGGAAGGTATTAGCACCCTCGCGACGCCCAAAATTGGTATCTCGTTAAACGTGCGTTGTCTTCATTTTCAAAAATACGAGTTTAATTTAATATTTAGTCGTGATCCGATTGAAACATGAGAATTTTAAAGCACAACAACTTTTTCTTTCTTTGAAAACACAATTTTTTTTAAATACAAGAATTTTAGAAACAGAAACTTTTGTTTAAAAAACACGAAAATTTTGAAACACGAGATTTTTTTTTGAAAACACGATTTTTTTTGAAACACGAATTTTTTTGAAAAGACGTATCGTATTTAACACGAACCGATGATATTCACTAAACATAGCGATGAAATCATCAAATTAGTGTCAAATTGATTTAATTTAATATTTAATCGTGATTCTATTAAAATACGAGAAATTCTTATTTTTATTTATTTCATTTTTTAAACACGAGAATTTTTGAATGTTTTCGGTTTTTTTTTAAAAAAAGGGCGTCCCATATTTAACACAAATCGATTATATTTACCCAACATAGCGATGAAATCAACGATTTAATGTTAAATCGATTCGTTGCCTTATTTATTAAAATTATTTAAATTTAAAATAAAATTGAAATTAAATTAAATAAAAAATATAAATACAAAAATATAAAAATACATAAAGTGCTAATAATATTAAAACGAAATAGCATAAAAATACGAGCATTAAATTAAAAGTGAAATAAACGAAATTATCGAAAAGATCCGAAACACGAGCTTCGTCCAATGGGTTACCCAAATTGAACCTTTTTTTTTCTCTCTTTTCTTTTTTCTTTCTTTTTCTTTTTTTTTTGCTGGGCTGCTGGGCTGCTGCAGGGACTGGGCTGCTGCCGAATATGGGCCTGCTACAGGCCTGCTGCAAATAGCCTGCTGGGCCTGCACTGATGGGGCCTGCTGTTGGATCTGTTGGGCCTGCTGGATTGGGCTTATTGGCCTGCTTTTTTTCTGCTGCTTTTCTTTCTTTCCTTTTGGGCTGACCTCTGAATTGGGCTGGCCTACTGCTTCTGGGTCGGGCGCGGGTCGGGTTGGGTCGACCCGAATATTCAAAATAATAATAATAATATTTTTTATTTTTTTCTTCTTTTTTTTCCCTTTTTCTTTCCCTTTCTTTTTTTTTTCTTTTTTCTTCCTTCTTTCTTCTCTTCTTCTTCCTTCCCTTGGACCTTGCTCTTCCTCGCCGTCGCCCCTTCCTCCGCCCGGTGGGACGGTCTCCGGCGTCTCCTCTTCTCTTCTTCTTTCTTCTTCTCTTCTTTTCTTTCTTTTTTTTGTTTCAGTTGCTGTTTTTATTTTCCTTTTTTTTGCTTGTTGCTTTGCTTGTTTGGCTTTTTAGGTGGTGGCTTTGATGGTTACGGTGGTGGTGGTTGTGCGACGGTGGTGGTGGTTGCGCGACGGTGGTGGTGGAGGCTTTGCTGGCTGCTATTTTTTTTTGAATTTTCTTTGCTGTTTTTTCTTTTTTGGTTGCCGAAAGATCCCCCATTTCTTCTCTTCTCATTTTCTTTTTAATCTCTTGATTTTTGTCTTCTTTCTCTTTGTTTTCAGGTGGCAGCGGAGAGGGGAGGCCATGCATTGGGCCAACGGCCGAAAATCACGGAGGGCAGGTGCACAAATCGCGCCTGTCTGCCAGAGGGACCAGATCGCAAATGCAGCAAAACTTTTGGGGCTAAGCATAATTTTGAGAAAATTTAGGGGTCAAAATATAATTTCAAGAAGTTGACTGGCCAAAATGTAATTTTAAGAAAATTTAGGGGTCAAAATATAATTTTTAAAAAAGTTGAGGGGTTAAAATGTAATTTTTATTTTTGTTTTTTTTGAAAATTAAGCCCGGACAAAATTTAGTGTTTACAGCCACCAATCACTTTTAGGAGGTGTGATCAGGTCACCTCGTAATTTGATCGTTTTAATAAGATGTTTGATTTATTAAAACAATGTCTTTCGGTCTACAAAAATCCAGAAAACGAGTTCAGGAGTCAGTTACGCACGAGGAAGGATTAGCACTCTCGTAACGCTCAAAATTGGTACATAATTGATTACTTGATGTCTTTAGTGTCGAAAATTAAAAATTTCAAGAGATTTTAAAATTCGATCCTTTATTAAGACATTGCTTAACTAAATTAATTTTCACGAAAAGGCCGTTATTTCAAGTTAATCAAGAAGAAAGGATCATGTCCTGTAAGTTAGGGCACAATGCCTTAGATCCTCGAGAACAAAAATGAACGCATTTAATCATCACTTAAATCCCGTTTTTATTTTATTTTAAAGTAAATATTCGACTATCTCAGTTTTAAAAAGAAGTCATATTTCGTAAGTTAAGAATACAACTTTTCTAATTCCAGAATAATGAACATTACTTTGATTTAAAAAATTTCTTTTTTTGTACCTTGTGCAAAGACGAATGCAATGTTTAAAACAATATGTATTTAGCTTATTCAGGCATAGTATAAAAATGGATAAGTATGTTTGAATACGGTTCGTAACATGGTTGTAGCAATAATAAAAAATGAAACAAAGATATACGATAAAAAAATACTAGTAAATGATGATATAACCATAATAATAAAACACCAAATAATAATAATGGCAATAATCACATTAATTACTATTTTAATATTAATTAAATAAAAAAGGAAAAAAAAACAAATAATAATGAAGATAATAATAACAATGATAATAAAATATAAAAGTATATAAAAAGAATATAAATAAATTTTAATTATTAAATAAATAAAACAATTTGTAAAAAAAATTGAAGTTAAATAAACCAAGGATCAAATTGAAATTAGAATGAAATTAAGGAGTATAAATTGTAAATAAATAAGAAAGGACTAAAAAGGACTAAAACGCAATGACCTAAAAACAATAGGGGCTAAATGGGAAAATATCTCAAAACTCTTGGACATGCGTCCTTCCCCAAGGGGTCAACGGTATGAGGACCAAATTGAAAGAGGTTTGAAATTAACGGTACAATCTAAAAAGAAAAAAAATAAAGGAATTAGGACCAGATTGAGAAGCAATGAAAAAGTGGAAGGACTAGAATGAAAATTAGACCCCCATAAAAAAACGTGGATCATTGCTAGGGTCGGGTCAGATTTTGGGTTAGTCTTCAAAACAACGTTGTTTTGGCATCTTAAGTCAAAACGACGTCGTTTTGAAGGGCTATATAAGTCAAAAAAATTTAAAAAAATCATTTCAGCTTATGTTTAAAAAAAAAAACTTTAAAAACCTTTTTTGTTTTCTCTCAAAGCCTCTTCGGCCAGCCTTGGCTCCGGTGAGTCACCACCGCGACAACTCCATAGTCCACGGTGGCCAAAAAATCCTAAAATCTCCCACCTTCGGCGCTTCGACTCCCAAAATCTAGATCTGAGATCGGTGCTCACCGAAGACCTGCTGATGGCCGCAAAAAATGCAGAGTATGCTTTGATTTTCGACGGCAAAATACTGAAAGCCAAGTGAGTTTTTTTTTCCTTTTTATTTTATTTTTATCCATAAATAATAAAAGAAAGAAAAAAGGGAAAAAATAAAAAAGAGAGATCACCTTTGAATTTTTTAGTTTGCTTTGTTTGTTTTCTACTTCAATTTCTATTCCAAAAAAAGAAACAAAAAAACAAAAACCCACCTCTTACAATCTTCTTTTGGCTTTTTTATAGCTATTTTACAATATATTTCTTTATTATTTTTCTACTGTTCTTGTCACTGTTGTTTGCATGTTTTTCTTCTTCTTGCAGGGATGGTTGGTGGTGGCAGAGGAGTTGGTGTAGCACTGACGTGGGAAGGAGCGAGGGCGGCTAGGTTGGGTGCGGCGCAAAAAGCTAGGGTTAGGGTTTCTGTACACTAAACAGTTTAAGTGTTTGGGCCATTTGGGTCGTTAGTGTAACAGCCTGGTTTAGACCTTAGTCGGACAGTGATTTTGGGACCACAAATATGAGTTAGAAAAATATTTTAGTATTATTTTCCGTATTTATAGTATGTGGATTGACATGTGTAAAACTTTCGTGATTTAATTTATCCGTTTGTGTGTTTAATTTGATAAAAAAGACTTAATCGCGAAAAGGAAGAAAATTGAGATATATTTATTAAAGGCATTAAATTGATATAAAATGGAAATGTGAAGCACTTGCATGTTAATTATACCATTGACTTAGGGCATAGACAAGTATGGACATTAGTTAGTGTAATACCCCTTACCCGTATTTGTCGCCGAAATAAGGTATGAGGCATTACCAGATTTTACCGAATAAATTTTTCGTTATTATGAGTTAAATACTATTCATTTATCGAAACATGTCATGACGTCCCTTGGATGGGCCTCCGAAGCCCAAAACATACATCGGGACCAAACCGGGATTAAATCGAAACCATAAATTTTTTTTATGAACTCAATATAACCTCTTTATCAATATCTAATCTTCCCTGCAATTTTAAACCGAGATCAATCCAATACAACCAATCCATTTCAACATATTTTCAAGATAGATTTAACATATTCATAAGATAACCTCATCACATACCAAAACCAAAATTTGTTAGTCATACCAATGGCTAACCATACATTCATTTCACGTTAACATTTACTTTACTAGCTTATACATGCCATTAATTTCTAAAATAAAGTTTCTTATATGCCGAGATCTTGGAGGTTGATAGTGTGATGCATCTCCGACCAAATCCGACCTCCGAGCTCTTAACATTATAACACAGGGAAAAAAGAAACAGGGTAAGCACTTTGTGCTTAGTAAGCTCATGTAACAAGAATTATACTTACCTAATATTTTCAATACAATGCAATAAACATTCTTACATCCATTCAATGCATTTTTCCCTTAACATGCACAAACTCTACATTCAAGTTAGTTCAATAATTTCTATGTATCAATAATATATATACCATGATTGATGAGCTCATCAATTCCATGATTTCCATTCCCTTGTTATTTTTCCATATTTATCTCATTGAACTACTTGAAATTTCGATGGATTTTCAGGGGTACACCTAAGTGTACAAATCCGGGTCTGTCAATTCATATTCATATGCGCACATTTCCATTTCAGAGAGCACACTCCCGCGAACCTCATCCTTACAGTGGGATTACCAATCCAGGCTAAATCCCCTATAATATAAACTCATAGAGTATTGTCGGGATTACCAGTCCAGGCTAAATCCCCTGTAATGACAATTACTCTAATGAGCTTGGATCTGAATTACCAGTCCAGACTAAATTCAGACCTTAATTCGGATTACCCATCTGGGCTAAATCCATTTTCCACATATTCTTCGGGAGGGCTATATTAGGATAGGATCACCCGTCCGAGATAGATCCTTTTTATCGTCAATTCCTTTTAAGAGATCCATCTAATTTTCCTTCCATTCAATCGGGATTTCTTCCCCTTTTTATCAAATATATCAATGTTTCATCAATTTTCATACAATGAACATTCAAATCATATTCACATCAATAACAAACATTTCAAGCATTTAAGAATATAATTCAAGTTACACGAACTTACCTCGATACTTATTCGTATGCAAAAATCTACTAATCCCGAACTTTTTCTTTTCCTCGATCTAGCTTTGTATTTGAATTAGATCGTGTTTTCTTGTATTGGCAGCGAAGTAGATCGAAGACACCAGCCTTGCCTCCCTGAGTTTACAGCGGAGCAGACTAAAAACAGCAGATCTTATCTTCCTGTATTGGCAGCGAAGTAGATCGAAGACACCAGCCTTACCTCCCTGAGTTTGTAGCGGAGCAGACTGAAAGTAGCAGATCTTGCCTTCCTGTATTGACAGCGAAGTAGATCGAAGACACCAACCTTGCCTCCTTGAGTTTGCAGCAGAGCAGACTGAAAACATCAGATCTTATCTTCCTGTATTGGCAGCGAAGTAGATCGAAGACACCAGCCTTACCTCCCTGAGTTTGTAGCGGACTTGACTGAAAGCAGCAGATCTTGTCTTCCTGTATTGACAGCGAAATAGATCGAAGGCACCAACCTTGCCTCCCTGAGTTTGCAACGGAATAGACTGAAAACAACAGATCTTGTCTTCCTGTATTGGCAGTGAAGTAGATCGAAATAACAAACCTTATCTCCCTGAAGTTGCAGCGGAGTAGGTTGAAGATGGTAGATCCTGTCTCTCTTAGTAGTAGTGGAGCAGATTAAAGATGGTGAATCTTATCTTCCTAAGGTAGTAGGGAAGTAGATTTAAGCCATCGGTCCTATCTCCCTGAGCAGTAGTAGAGTAGGTTGAAGATTGTAGATCCTGTTTCCCTAAGCAGTAGTGGAGCAGATCGAAGACAGCGAATTTTATTACCTTGGCGCTATAGTGGAACAGATAAAGCTAAGAGTAGCGAATCTTGTTTCTCTGGCGTTGTAGTGGAATAGATTAAAGCTGAAGTGGAGCGGATTAAAGCTGAAGGCAGTAAATCTTTTCTTCCTAGCGTTAAGACTGAAGGCAGCTAATCTTATTTCTCTGAAGTTGCAGTAGAACAGATTGAAGCTATAAATTACAAATCTTATCTCCTTAAAGTTGCAGTGGAGCAGACAACGAATTTTATTACCCTGGCGCTATAGTGGAACAGATAAAGCTAAGGGTAGCGAATCTTGTTTCCCTGGCGTTGCAGTGGAATAGATTAAAGCTGAAGTGGAGTGGATTAAAGCTGAAGGCAGCAAATCCTATCTCATTGGCATTGCAGTAGAACAGATTAAAACTAAAGGTAGCAAACCTTATTTCCCAAGCGTTGTAGCGGAGCAGATTAAAGCTGAAGGCAGTGAATCTTTTCTTCCTAGCGTTAAGACTGAAGGCAGCTAATCTTATTTCTCTGAAGTTGCAGTAGAACAGATTAAAGCTATAAATTACAAATCTTATCTCCTTAAAGTTGCAGTGGAGCAGACTGAAGATAAAAAACCTTATCTCCCTGAAGTTGCAGTGGAGCAGGTTGAAGATACCAATCTTATCTCCCTGAAGTTGTGATGGAGAAGATTGAAGCTATTAATCCTATCTCCCTGAAGTTGCAGTGGAACGATTAAAACCACGAATCTCGTCCCCCTGAAGTTACAGCAGAGTGGATTGAAGCTACAAGCCATATCTTTCTGAAGTGCAGTGGAGTGGATCGAAGCAACATGACCCAGTGGACTAGAATAAGGCTACATGAAGAAGAAAGGCACCACAAAGACAAGATTCGGCGAGACCAGGCAAAATTGACATTTCTTATTCTTTACTCTGTTCTCGTTACACGACAACGAGCAAAGAGGGGTAGCTGTAGTAGCCCAATTTTACCCTG